>NC_091950.1:64864606-65004606 GCF_031021105.1 Erythrolamprus reginae
CCGCACGAATCCCAGCGACCAGTTAGGTCCGACAGAGTGGGCCTTCTCCGGGTCCCATCAACTAAACAATGTCGCTTGGTGGGACCCAGGGGAAGAGCCTTCTCTGTGGCGGCCCCGGCCCTCTGGAACCAACTCCCCCCAGAGATTAGAATTGCCCCCACCCTCCTTGCCTTTCGTAAGCTACTTAAAACCCACCTCTGCTGCATGGTATGTTTGTATGTGTGTTTGGTTTTCTATATTAAGGGGTTTTAATTTGCTTTTAGTATTGGATTATTATTGTATATTGTCTATGTTTGCTGTTAGTCGCCCAGAGTTTTCGGAGAGGGGCGGCATATAAATCCAATAAAACTTGAAACTTGAATTTGAATGCTGCCTTAGTGAATAGTTTGACAGCATTGAGGGAATTATTTGTTTAGGAGAATGGTGGTGTTCAAGAAAAAACAGTTCTTGCATTGGTGTGCAGTGCTCAATCGTGTCGTTTTAAAGGAAGGAATTGTCTTATCCCGTGTGAATCACACTGTTTGATATGATTAGCCTGAGACATCTATCTTTGACTACTATTGGCTTATTTGATGATAATTTAGTCTTTGAACATAGACCTTTTGATCAAGCTTTTCAAGTAAGAGGGGTTTTCTTAAAGAGTAATCTTAATTAATTCCATTACTTGTACTGAAGAACGGCCTGATGATGTTTGATGGTTAACAATCTGTTTATCTTTTATATATATATGTGTGTGTGTGTGTGTGTGTGTGTGTGTGTGTGTGTGTATGTATGTATGTATGTATGTATGTATGTATGTATGTATGTAGATTGTTCTGAGTTCGGGTTTTGCCCCGTGTAATATTTTGAGCGTCTATGTGATGTTTCGGTGAAATCACATTCACCATCATCAGGCTGAAGTTTTAAGAAAAGATGTAAAATCTGCCTCTCATTCAGGTGAAGAATGTGTTCCAGGAAACAGCTTAATTTCTTTTCTTTTTTTATGTTTGTCTCATTTATCAATATCCACCAGATTATGTTTAATTCTCCACCTGGATTCATCCCATTCAGCAGAAATGACAAATGTTTCTACAATGATTTTCAAAGGTTAATTTCCTATTTTAATAGTAGATTTTTGCTGAATTTAAAAAAAATCCTAACATTCTGAATGACCTGACATTTAGAAGCCAGGTGTATTGAATAAATTGAATCCCCTTTGAGGAAAATTAGGAATTAATTAAGAACAAAATTAAGATACTCATGAACTGGGAGAGCCAATGATAACAAGGTAAGCCAATGAGTAGGCATAGCAACTCCGTCAGCCAATGGGAGTTAAACACTTTGAGTCTGTGTAGAGAATCAAAACTGAGAATCAAAGCTTAAGGCTGGGCATGGCTCCAGGTTCATTCTGCACTCATCCCTCTCTGTACTCTGTACTCTCTGTGATGTGTATGTGTGTAATGTTTGTATCCAGCTGAATCAGTCATCTGTATGTGCTTCTGGTTTTGAGTTTGCAACAAACTTTAATAGATTATGGGCCCACCCCACATAGAAAGACTGTATTGTAATTTAAGATGAAGAGACTGCCTGTGTTCAGAAAGAAAAACAAGGAATAAATTGCAGGATGGCTGCTGTTGAATTTAAGGAAAGCTCTGTGCCTCGTTTGAGGCAGAAAAACTGTAATTTGGGCTGCAAAGATGGAATGTTTCCTGAAGGCTAAGGAGCTGTGAGATTTTGTTATTATCCAACCACAGGGAGTTTTAGCAGCTGCAGAGCAAAGGAAACATATAAGCCATGGCTTATATCATCTTAAGTTTAGAAGGTGAACAGTTATCAAAGTAGCTAATTTAAAGACTGCAATGGAGGTCTGGATGAAATTAAGAGCTGTGCATGAGAGTGTCAGCATACAATATTGTTCAGTTATCAAGGAAATTATACAGGAGCCTGCTGCAACCAGGTGAATCTGTACAGGTTTGGGTTCTGCTATTTATTAAAGAGTAAAACAGAGATGCTACAGAAGTATAAGCAATGGGTAAGGTTCATAGAAAGAAGGTATGAACAACAAATATGTCAGTTGCAAACTGACAGAGGTTCAGGAGTCATGTCAACAAGTTTTCAACAATGGTTGGGGCAGTTGGGAATAAAACACAGACATATAAATCCATACACTGGGGCAAAGAATGAAGTTGTTGAAAAGCAAAATGGAGTCTTACAAAGAATGAAAGACTCACTGCTGGAGGATTCTGGTCTGAGCAGGACAAATTGGGGTGCTAATTACTTAATATGCTGTGGAGTTCATCAATTTATGCGAGGGAAAAGGGGATTCTACCTGAAAGGTATTCTGCCAGTAAAATTAAAGTATGTAATGTATGGAAACTATTGGCCAAGGAACTATAAGGAAGTATTCACATTGAGTTGAACAAATAAAATGGAAAGAAGCCAATGAAATCTATGGGAGACCATGAAGTGTTTACATCTATGACTTTGCCACAATGTAGCAAAGCTGTGGGGTATATGTGGATATACAAGAAGAAAGTACTACCCAATAATGAAGTGCAATATAAAGCAAGATTAGTGTTACGAGGTTTTTCACAATTGAAAAATGTGCACAAAGGATGAGGTATTTGCGCCAACTGTAAAGAGTGAAAGCATCAGGCTCACACTAGCATTGGCAGTGTATTATTATTATTATTATTATTATTATTATTATTGTTGTTGTTGTTGTTGCTGTTATTATTGTTGTTGTTGTTGTTATTATTATTATTATTATTATTATTATTATTATTATTATTATTTGTATGCCACCTCTGTCTGAGGACTCGGGACGGCTCACAGCATATAATATAAAACAATAAGTACAAAGATAAATCTAATTAATTAAAAACTGCATAAGCTAAAAACCTGATATATTAAAAATCAATCAAACAAATTCAAATCACAGCCATACATTGCATTTATTGGCCAGGAGGCCAAGATCTAATTACCCCAAGCCTGGTGACATAAGTGAATCTTAAGACTCTTGCAAAAGGCGAGGAGGGTGGGGGAAGTGCAAATCTTTGGGGGGAGCTGATTCCAGAGGCCAAGGGCCCCCACAGAGAAGGTTTTTCCCCTTGGTCCCACCAAATGACATTGTCTGGTTCACAGGATCTGGAGAAGGCCAACTCTGTGAGATCTAACTGGTCGCTGGGATTCATATGGCAGAAGGCAGTCCCGCAAGTAATCTGGCGACAAGTAATCAGGGTGATGGACGGACAGATGGAAATGTCCTTGAGAGACAGCATCCACAGCCACTCCGTCTTGTCGGGATTGAGTTTGAGCCTGTTAGCACTCATCCAAACCTTAACAGCCTCCAAACACCGGCACATCACTTCCACTGCTTCACTGAGTGGACATCATAAATTGAACAAGGCCATTTATGGGGTGAAGCAATCAGCCAGGAATTCGAATATATGTCTAGATAAGGCATTGAAGGATTTTGGGTTCAAAAGTTGTAAGGCTGATGGTTGCATATACACTGGGGAGTTACAAGGTGGGGATTATCAACAATTAGCAATTGTGGATGATCTTTGTTTCAATGCAAAGAATGTATCACAGTAAAGAGATACTCAGGTATTTGGAAGAAACTATGAATGTGGGTTTTCAAATAGAAGTATCTGAAGAATATTAAATTATTTATGTTTCTTACAGTCATGAAGTGTTAAGATAATTCATGAACTGGGAGAACTAATGGTAACAAGATCAGCCAATGAATAGACATAGCACCAAGTCAGCAAATGGCAGTTAAACACTTCTGAATCTGTGCAGAGAATCAAAACTGAGAACTTGAGTTTAAGGCTGGGCGTGGCTTCAGGTTCACTCTGTACAATGCCCACTCTGTACTCCCTGTGCTTGGCTGCTCTGTTGAAATGAAACTAACTCTCCTGCTTGTATATAACAATATATATATTGCTGTGTGTGTTCGCCCTAGTACAAGGACATAAGCACCAGCCTGAAGATGACGAGTGAGACTTCGTTGAAACATCGCCAGAAATCTCTGAAACCTACATGGGAAGAAACCCGAATATGCTAATACCTTCATACACACACACACACACGCACACACACACACACACACACACACATACAATATATATTATTTATAAAGAAGTTATTGAATCCAGCTGAATCAGTCATCTGTGTGTGCTTTTGGTTTTGATTTTTGCAACAAAATTTAATAATGCAAATATTGGATGAGGGAAACTTTTATATATGTTTCAACATTAACCGATATTCTTCTAAAATGATAAAATGACAGCTTGACAGGAGTCCATCAGAAAGTTAATATTTACTATTAAATCTCTCGTTGTACCACTTATCCTTTCTTTCTTTCTTTCTTGCTGGAAGAAATAAAAAAAATGGGTAAAGGTTGAAATAAAAATAAGAGAGAGAAAAGTCCATTTGCTTCATCCTCAAGAATATTATTTTAAATTTCAATTAAAATGAAATGAACAGCATGATTATCACTATAGAGCAGGCAACTCATTGTGGCAAAGGTGCCTTTCACTGCCATGGTAACTAGTTTTCATTGTCAAAGCTACCTTGGCATTACATGTAATTGTCAATGTGTGAGCTCAACAGATAGTACACAATCCGTACCCCATAAGGTACAAACATCATTTTTAATCTTTAAAAAATTACAAAAAAAGAAAGAATAAATTGGAAGAATTGGGGAGGGGGATGCAGCATAAGGTAGACAAGAATAAAGGAAGGCATAACTTTGAAAAGTCTATTTTTAGCAAACAATGCTCTGAGATCATTTGAAATGTATTCTACAACAATGAAATGAGATGGAAAACAATTCCCAACCCTTGCTACAAAGCAGCTCAACAATACTGAGCAAAGATTATAATGAGATTAGGTACAATTTTCCCCCCACCATTGCCTGCAAAAGTAATTTGAACACTAAAATGTCTAAGGAAAATCCAAGTGGGTGCCAGCATTCATGTCTGCAAAAGCTAAAAGAACCCAAACAGAGATTCAGTCCACTTCCCACTGTCAAATTCGGACCAAAGGGGTGATCAGAAACTTTTTCAGCTAAAATGTGGAGAAATACTGACCTTAGCATCATTTTCCAGCATTTTGCATAAATCTCTATCTTTAAATGAGACAGAATGGAGAGAGAGAGAGGTAGACAGACAGACAGACACATAGTCAGATAGACGGATAGACAGATGTAAAGAATGCAACAGGTTTCATCTGCAAAACTTATAAAGTTTTACATAGCTTGGTTCCAAGGGGGTATTTCTTACAATATTCATGATTTTTTTTTCTTCATTGCACATTGTCATATGCAATAGTTGCTATAACCAGGCTCATTAACAAGAATTTGGCAATAACGTCCAAATATCTGACCAAGGCCAGAATCTTGGATTAAAAGTTGGTTTAAGATTCTCAGACACATGGCATGGCATAGCATAACTAAACAACATTGTATTCTAGAATGTAATGATAAAAAAAATTAATTGCCCTTGCCAACATGCTAATGCAATTGCTGTTCAGACTCATTGCAATTTCATTCATTCTATTATCTTTCTTTTTCACCTTTCTTGACATTTTGCCTTACACATTTCTGCCTTGAAGTTGGGTAATTGTTGGGTGTTGACAGAACTGACATCTCTGCCCTAAGTAACTTTAGATTTCAACTTAATGCCAGCAGCTCACAAAGTTCCTTGCAATGATTGTTACTCATAATAGCCCAGGTGGATGGAACAGATGGGACGGGGGGATACAGCCAAGTGATAGGGCAGGTTAACATGAGTTATGAGTTTCAAACATTGATGAATAGATTAAGAACAATTCTCTACATCCATAGTGGTTTCAAACCAGGTTTTATCACTATAAGATTTGGCACATGGATTGGTAGAATATGGTTCTTCAGATGTTGCTAAACTGCTATATATAGAATGCCACACCATTGGCTATCTGGCTGGAGCTAGGACCTACCATATCTAGAAACCCATACACTGCCTATATCCTAGTAGTTTCCTTAACATCACTAGTTTCTTCTTCCTGCTTACCTTCTCTCAAGATTTTGGCAGTTCAGCAACTAACCCTGGTAAAAGGAAGCAGGGTAACAATTTTTTGTCCCTGCCTTCCTTTGCAGATACATCCCATTTGCTCCCATTCTCACATGCACATAAAAATAAAGAACATTTTTCTAACCCAAGGAAATTTTTTGATACCTACAAAGGGACCAGATATCTTATATCCTGCTATATCCCATGATTTTAACAGCTTAATAAAGGTACTTGAATTTCTCATCCCTCTTTCACTAAAGATTAAATATAACTACTTCTTTCTTGTCAAATTAGCACTGCAAGTGAATGAGATAATTGAACCTAAATTGTCTTGTCTTTTATACTCCAGGGTAGAAATAGCAGAATGACTGACAAGGCCATGAAAAGAAATATAATTCATTTGTTTATTTGTTCAGTTTCAACTAATACTATCAATGATGGAGAAAGGAGGAAAAAAATAACACATGAGAACATAATCCTAGAGATAATTTCTCTTTGTTCAGCTATTTGAAAATCATAGAGGGGAGGAAATAAATGTGCTTAATCACCCACTAGTGTGGGTTTCTCAAAATCTGTAATGACATCTCAGTCAGAGCATCGCCATTGCACCTTGATTTCATCAGCCCACAACGTTTGTGAATAGCAACAGCTCTTAGACATATACAGCTCCACAGTGCTGTACAGCTGTCTCTATTTCAGTTTACAGAGTCAACATATTGTCTACAAAAATGTGGGTCTTCATTTTACTGACCCCGGAAGGCTGAATCAAATTTGAGCCGGTCAGGATTGAACTGTTGGCAGTGAGCAGAATTAACCAGCAGTCCTGTATTCTAATCACTGCACCATCGCAGCGGTGGGGTTTAACTTACCTTACCATTGGTTCGCTTCCTCCCAAGCTGCTTTTTTTTTGTTACTGTGTAGGTACACCCACGAAGCGCACCTGCATACACAGCAACATTTTTTTTTAAAAAAAATTAAAAGCCAAAACAAGATGGCTGCGCATGCGCAGTGCTCGAAACTCGGCACTGAACAAACCGTCTCCATCAAATCAGTCTCCATCGAACCGTCTTGGGCGAATCAGTCAAACCTGGAGGAACCCACCTCTGCACCACAGCTCTATAAATCTTATTGGGCTAAAATTATATTCAACTGAATGCAGATTTAGTAATTTTTGAGATCAGAACCTAGACCATCAGAAAGTTATAAGACTGGGATGAAAAGCATGGCTGAAGGAATCAGAGAAGACCAGGTGAAAAAAGAAAAAAGGGCAAGCATGTTAATGGTTTGCACTATAAATAACTGGAAAGCAATATGTTTTCTTTATAAATGTGAACATGAAAACCTGCACATTAAATTGAACCAAGTATGGTGTTGTGGTTAAGATACCTGCCTATAAACCAGAAGACTATGAGTTCTAATCCCACCTTAGACATATAAATAAGTTGAGCAACTTTGGGCAAGTCAATCACTCTCTTAACCAGTCACTCTCTCTTTCACCTCACAGGGTGGCTTTTGTGGGAGAAATAGGAGGAAGAAGCATCTGGTTTATTTGCTATCTGGAGTTATTTATAGAAATAATAAAGGCAAAATAAATAAAATAACTTGGAAGGGCTTTCCATAAATGCAGCAAGGAAACATTCCAGTCGTACAAAATTATATAGATAGATTTGGGAGGCAGGAAAAAGAAAGCAAACAGTAGTTTCAAACACTACTAATTTGCATTATGCTGCTGTGCCTCTCGTGTAATAATAATTAGTCTCATACTCATGATTAAATCGTCATCTTATAATCGATTTGATCTGTTTCTAAGTCTTGAACTTATTCTTAACCTATTCCTCCATTCTCCTGTAGAATAAGAATAGAGTACAATATTTAAGTCTTTTTAAAGAAGATGTTAAAAATCTGCATAAAGAATCATTTCCCATAGTTATTTTAAGATCTGATTTCTCATTTGTGCTGAATTTTCTCAGCTTCACAAGCTGAAATTAGGTTTCACTATATTAAAAGCAACCCTACTCATCAAATGTATGTTTTTTTTGCTAAATATATATTCTTAATAATTCAGTAGGACTATTTCCTTAAATAATAAGAATAAGATACATTTTAAAAATTGCTTTTGCAATTTTGCAGTAACCTTTTTCTAGAGCGCAGTGGGAATGGGGATTTTGCAGTATCCATCCCCTGCCATGCCCACCAAGCCACACACGGAGAACTGGTAGGGGAAAAAATTGAACTTCACCCCTTCACTGAACTCAGAACACCTTTTTGACAAACATGTGTCCATATTATTTCAAAATTCATTTAACTTACCGTGTTTCCCCGATAGTAAGGCAGTGTCTTACTATCTTTTTACCCCCAAAAGCCCCACTGTGTCTTACTTTGGGGGTATGTCTTACATTGTCCCGGGCACCGGGGCTGGCTCGTCTTCGGGCGCGGGGAGCTGCTGGAAAGGAGGCGGGCGCCGAATTCGACGTTCGGCGGGTTGCGGGGAGCATCCCCTCGCCGCTCCCGGCAATGTTTCTCGGCAGGGCAGGCCAACTCCGCGGCGACACGGACGCTCGGCTGGCTGGCTAAAGGCAGGCCAAGGGGTGGATGGGCAGTCAAAAAGGGTGAGCGGCCGCCGCTGTGCCCTCCTTCACCCGCCTCCTTTCCGGCAGCTCCCTGCGCGCCCCTCGCCTTCGCTCGCCGCGGCGCCACCGCCTCTTCCCCTGCCGAGGCTCAGCTGCAAGCGGCCAGTGAGGCCGATCGGCTCCGAGGCGAGCGGAAAGGAGGCGGGCGAAGGAGGGCGCAGCTCCGGCCGCTCGCCTCGGAGCCGATCAGCCTCGCTGGCCGCTTGCAGCTGAGCCTCGGCAGGGGAAGCGGCCAGCGAGGCCGATCGGCTCCGAGGCGAGCGGCCGGAGCTGCGCCCTCCTTCACCAGCCTCCTTTCCGGCAGCTCCCTGCGCGCCCCTCGCCTTTGCTCGCCGCGGCGCCACCGCCTCTTCCCCTGCCGAGGCTCAGCTGCAAGCGGCCAGCGAGGCCGATCGGCTCCGAGGCGAGCGGAAAGGAGGCGGGCAAAGGAGGGCGCAGCTCCGGCCGCTCGCCTCGGAGCCGATCGGCCTCGCTGGCCGCTTGCAGCTGAGCCTCGGCAGGGGAAGAGGCGGTGGCGCCGCGGCGAGCAAAGGCGAGGGGCGCGCAGGAAGCTGCCAGAAAGGAGGCTGGTGAAGGAGGGCGCAGCTCCGGCCGCTCGCCTTGGAGCCGATGTGGGGAGCTTGGAAGCAATGTCATCGCCCCCCCCCACAATACCCCCGTGTTTCCCCGAAAGTAAGACATATGTCTTACTTTCGGGGTATGGCTTATATAAGCCGACCCCCCTGAAACCCCCCATATGTCTTACAATCGGGGGGGTCTTACTATCGGGGAAACACGGTATATATCAGAATGCTGTTAGAAGGCAAGATGCCAAATTGATATTAAAATGAAATTAAAACATAAAATCCTACTTTCTTTTTTCATTGATTGCTTTGATTTGAAAGGATCTTGATATTTCCATGGATCATAGTCATTCTCAATTCCTAATGATCCCACACTGATTCTGCACTGAGAAAGCGGATAGCAAAACATGGTTTGGGCCTAAGGTTGAGTCAAAGATGCTTCTCCCAAATTCCAGTTTTTAGCAAACAGTGACAAATTATCTTTCTCATTCATAGAATTATCTCACTGAAACCTCCCACTGGCCTGCTTACAATGGAATTCTGCAAAGAGAAACAACCTATGGCTAGGTGACAAACCCAAAGGTTTGACAAATGTTTTTTGATCTACATTCCAAAAACTAAAAATTCAGGGAAATACAAAGAACGGGGAGTACACAGGGAGGCTGGGAGTAATGCTATTTTGCAGAAAACGAACAAGGGGAAAAAAATCTATTTCTGAGGGGTTTTATGATCTATTTATTCCAGAATCCAGAGGTCTTTGCTGTAATGAGCTCTGTGTGACACGTAGCTGAAATCAATGGGTTTCTGATAGGCTTCTCAGCAGGAACATTATTGCAAGATTGGCCTACTTCATGGCTGTAGGAAACATCCCCTGGAAGTGGGAAAATCTTGCCATTTTGCCTTTGACGATTTACAACCCAAATGAAAATATTGCTATATAAATGTTTAGTTTAGTTTAGTTTAGTTTAGTTTAGTTTAGTTTAGTTTGGTTTGGTTTGGTTTGGTTTGGTTTAGTTATCAACTTAAAGCAATTTTCACTTAAAGTAATGCATGTAATGGTAGAGTCATAGTTCCCTCTAAGCTGAGCAGTGAGCAATCGCTCACTTAAAAATCATCATCAACTCAGAGTTTTCCAATCCTGCCCAGAAGCCGAGAGGGAAATTTTATTATTATTTCTGTGTCGCCCAGTCCCGAAGGGACTGCCGCTCAGACACTATACTTTTCCGCCCACCCCAAAAAATTTTTAGAAAATTATAGAAAAGAGAGACTATGCAGACATATTTAAATAAGCTCCTGAGAGTTGCTTGAACTGTGATATAGATGGCAAATAAATTAGTTAAATAAAACATGATAAATGGTATAGTTTGATACCATCAATGTACAGAGAGTAGTGTAATCTGTGGATACATATCCTAGCATTTTCAAAAAAAAATTCTTCCTCTTTTCTCACTATAAAATATGTTTTCCTGACATTTGTTCCATGATATAGATTACTCATGGAAATAATTTAAAAGTTACAAAGATACTATATAAGATACTGTAGAAAGTTAGCACCCAATGAAATATTCTAGAAAATATTTAAAAGGCAGATTATTGTATTTCTCTGGATGAGAAGAGTAGAAACATATTTTTAAAGAGCAGCTCCATGTCCCCAGCAGATGATTAAGACTGGGCTAGCCTATCTCCAAGACAATTAGAGCTTTAGCTCCAGGGTGATGGATTAAGACATGATCCTCCAGGACATAATAGGATTAGCCCTACTAGCAGGGCTCTCTGTATTGTGAAATCACCTGAGCCAGCAAGGACCAAACTTAATTCAGACAACCTAAAAAAATAGCTATGACTGCTGTATGAAAGTCTGACAACTAATAGAATAATTTTCTTCCACAGGAACAGAAAACTCAAGTGCAAGGCCCAAAAGAGACTACATGGGTAAATACTGCTCCTTTTCTCAACTCCATATGGTCGGATGTCCAGTACCTAAAACCCATGTGGTCATGTCCATCAAGAAACCATCTGTCCAAGCGGCCTCCATATGTCCAGTGTCTTTCTCCCCACTAAGAACTGAATCTAGATGGATATTTCTTCCAACAATACTATAAAAATTTACAGGAAGAATTTTTGAAAGAATACAAAATAAGGAACATTGGATTGAGTTATAAATGTATTATTTCTTATTATTCAGCAGGATTACTAACTTTGCAGTACCAAGATGATCAAAACAAGTGCATACCAGGAAACAAAAAAAGGACAGTAAAGATTAAATACACACTCACATTTTGTTCTTTGTTGAAAATTAATTGCATGCTTGCATTGGTGCTATTCCAAAATATTTGTCTACCAGAAAAAAAATGTAGATTAGGTCTGGAGAAAGTGTGACTGGGGTTTTAGAAGTTTTAGGATTATTTTGGCACTTGTAACAATGACTACATTGAGGAGGAAGAAATGGAATGTAGTTATCATATGTGAAGAAATACTTGTAGCATTTTAAGTGTGAAAAGAGAGAAAACAAATAAAGGACAGCATTTGTTAAACAAACCCCCACATCTTGAGAGTTTATTTATTTTTTCCTCTGAGGGTTGATAAACATTTGGATGACATGCCTTCTAAATTTAAAAAAGCACTCTCACTTCACACTTAGGAAAAACCTGATGCTGCGGAGTGAGTGGGTAGGACAACTTCAGTGTGATTCACACCTTAGATTCTTTTAAAGTCTTATGCATATTCAGAAACACTACAGATAGGGTGCTTGAAGGAGAGTTATTTGGGACAAACTAATTAAAGAACTATGAGAAGAACTGCAGATTGTCTCTTTGGGATGGGTCAGGTTCTTTGTTATCTTTCTGGCCCTTAGAGGCTCTTTTCGGAGCTCCTATCAGATTTTGTGTTACTGATAGACCAGAGCTACAACTACTTAGATATGAGCCCTCCAGGATATAGTATTTATCCCAAGTTTACTGTGTTTTAACTGGATGTCTGGTTAATATCTGCAATATAAATTTCGTAGCAAATTCAGCACCTAGTATGGTGATTACCTGAACACGCTTCCACGTGATTGAGATATTGTCATATAACAAGTAACCAAATATGCACCAGCAAAAAAAGACACATTACCAAGTAGTAAAAAAAGAAAAGAGGGTATGATACATCAACCTTGCAATTGCTGTGTGTCCAAGTAGTTAGAAGCACTGGCCAAACTATTGCAAACTTAGAAACTAAACAGGACTGGTTTTGCTTAGTACTTTGATGAGACACTACCAGGTGATCCCAGGGCTATAAGCTTCTCTTGGAAATTGAAAAAAAGCCTCTTTAGGCTTGTTTTGCTTTGCTTTCTAAATACTGTTTCTAAGACTTGATGGACCATTTTAGTGCCCCTGGTTTCTCTTTGTAGTTTTTTCTCCCTTACTTAGACATGGATTCAACAGTCCTTCAAAATGATACCTGTGCTGTCTAAGTAGAATATGTGGTAACATACGAAGAAATCCTCACTCACATTTTACTTAAAAAGAAGGTGCTACTGCTATTTGATTCCTTCTACATAGGAGTAACTTACTTGTGAATCCCACATCTGTATGAAAATAAATGGATATTTTTAAAATGATTTTATAGGTCATATGTAAACTCAGACTAAGAAACCAATGCCATGCAGTTTGAAACTGAATAAAATAGTCTTGAATATGTGTCCTCCCTGTATTTTAATAGAAGTAGAAATGGCATGTCTGGGGTATTTTTTTCAAGTTATTCGCTTGGCCTGGGCTCAAGCCTGCTTATCTGATCACTGTATTAGTAGTGGCTTTTTTATTCTGTTTTTCCAAGCCGTTCCCTATGCCCTTTACCCTGAATCATTGGTAGGCCTAAGGATCAGGTTAGGATAGATAGTCACAAGTCTGTGGTTCCTGAATAGCAATATTGGTACAATGGCACATAATCAATCAATATAAACTAGTGGTGTATGTTTGTCTGTATGCAAAGATTAAAATATCTTTTTCGATGCACAAAAACCTATTTCACTAGAATGATTAGGAAATATACTTCATTAAAATAAATTTGGCTTTAATTGGCCCAAAGGCAAAGTAGTAAAATTAAAATAGAACAAAGAATTTGAGATGATTCAAAAATAAAGTAAAAAATTCTCCTCTGGCAGTTTTACAGACATATTTTATATTATCACGGGCAACAATCATGCAAAGGATTTCCTGTTTGATAGCTGCCATACCGAATTACGCTCCATATGTTAAGGGTTCTAACGAAGTGATATCTTTTTTTTCCTGATGAAAAAGCAGCTAACAATTTTGTGTTTTGTGTGTTGGATTTACTAATTTAAAAGGTGACCCAAAATGTGACTTTATAAAAAAAAAAAACATCTGGTAAACATGAATGGTGATTGTTCTTCCAATTGCTTATGGGAATTCAGGCACATTTAGACCACACACTGCAACACAGGTTATGGAGGCATCTGGAAAAAGAGTAAGGCTCACTCATAATTTGTCTTTTATTTTCCACCACATTTTCTGACACTGCTATGAAATTGCACAAGTGAGCAACCCCCAGCTGAGACCGATTTCCTGCAGCTTTCTTCCAAACCTAACTTAGATTAAGCAATGGAGAGAATTCTATCTCACAAAAGTTAGAAATAAATTGTAGTTTTGCTTATTGAAGCACAGCTGGGAAAGGCAATGTAGGAGAGAATGGTGTACAGTATAGACAAATAAACACACACACTGTAATTAAATGTCATTTCAGAAGTCCTACCTACCTTCCAATGCCTGACATCTTTTCACTACAACTCCTACAAAAATGTGAAAGGGAAATCTTGAGTGGGGCACGTAAAGTATGTGTTGCCAAAAAGAGGGAAATTAAGAAAAGCTGGATTGGAAGATGGTAGCACGGTTTTATAATTTCCACGATGAAACATCAATAACTTGTACTATGCTGATGACACTACCCTAATAGTCAAAAATTAAAATAGTCTGCAAGGTCTAGAACTCAAAGGGAAGAAGCACAGTGAAAAACTGGGACTAAAATTAAATATCAAGAAAACCAAATTAATGAACAACCAGGGAAAGAATTAATAATGAATCAATCAATCATCAACAGTAAAGGAATAGTCAATACATATAGCAAAACTAACACTTGGTACACCAGCAATGAAGTCCTGGGAAAATACATTCAAATTCTATGACGTTCTGATGTTTAAAAAGATTGGAACAATGAAAAGTCCTTAATTTTACAACATATGGACAGACTTTAGCATAGTTTCAACTTGGAAACTGAGCCTACATGTCTAGGAATGTAGTCCTGGTGGTGGTTGTCAGCATGTTTGTGTATTCTGGTGACATAGCTTGTTGCAGTTGTTTGCTGGGGTAATATTTATGTTGAATTGACTAAAAAAATATTGGTTCAGTATGAGTATTTCAAAATAGTCTTCAAAAATTGATGTTGAGATCAGAACTTGGTAACTAATCTGGAATTCAAGGAGGAATGAGATGGTGTTCATACCAAATCATTCAGGGTACTAAAGTAAAAGAAAGTTTCTAAAAGCTGGTACTAAACGACACTCATGGACACAAAATTAACAAACTCTTATGTATACAGTCCTGAGATCCGAGGTGGCAATGACTGATCAGGAAAATATTTTTGGGACATGCTCAATGAAAATATCAACATGAAGTGTAGCAGCTATTTTAAAAGGGCAAATTCCATCCCTGGAATCATTAGGAAGAGAACTAAAAATAAAATGACCATTATCTTAATGTCCTTTTATAAATTTATGAGAAATCACATGCAAAATATTGTGTATAGTTCTGGTTGCCACATTTTAAAATAGCATTCTATAGAACAGAGAATGGGCCATAGAAGGACACACAAAATCCTTAGGGGACAAGTGCAGCCTTTTAATTTAAGGGGGGGACTATAAAAATATGACTGCTTATAAAAATGTGGATAGAAGATTTTTCTCTCTCCCCCCTTTTTACAATGGAAGAACATCTATTAAAGTTAAATGCATGGAGAAGCAGAACCAATGAATTAATCTATATGATTTTAAAGAGACCAGACACATTCTGGTTGTATTGAAAAATTTCATTTATCTCCTTGTCTTTACTCCAGGGATTCCTGGCAATTTTCAATCTACGTATTGAGCAGATCTCACCTGGATTATTTTATTTATTTAGCCATAATTATCAGCCGCCCAATTTCTACACGCTCTGGGTGATGTAAAATAATTCAAAATAGAATTAAAAAGTGAACAATTCTGAACAATACATTAATCATCTAAATATAAACTAAAGATACCCTGAGGCAGCACTGATTTAATTTATTTCATGAAAGCTAAAAGAGTTTCGGGTCACCTAGCAGGTCACAAAAATCAGTATCTTGAATTGGACCTGGAAGCAAAGTGGTAACTAATGCAGTTTACAGAGCAGAGCAGAGGTTTATAGCATGTGTTGTTGTAGGAGCACACATAATGCCTCGTTGCTGCATTTTGTGCCAGATGAAGCTTGTGGATAGTCTTCAGGAACAATCCCATATAGAGTTCATTATGGTATGAATGAGCATGAACAGAATTTCCCAGTCCAAGAATGGGTGCAATGGGCACACAACAAAAAACCCTTTAGGTACTTCCCCCTGCCCTTTAAAAATGGTCAGGACAAGATAGAAATATTCAAACATCTGCTCAGATTGCTGTAAAGATTATGTGAGCCAGCCAATATATGGAGGGAATCTGGTTAATACAGAAATAATGGGAAAATTTAAGGAGGATCTCAACTTCTCAGTCTCTCATAAGTCAGGTAATTAACATGAACTCCTTGACTTATCACTTCAGACATAACAGTATTTTCCACATAGTTGGATTTTGCATAACATGTTTTAAGTGTGGCCCTAAACATTCCAATTTTGGCATGTCACTTATGCAAAATTAAAATTACCCCCCCCCCCCCCAGTATAACCTTTTAGCAAATATGACAAATTTACAAGTTATTTCTGTCTTCCACCCCCTTTGCTTCTTACTTCTGCACCTGCATGAAGGATCTCCTTATTCAGGTAATGTCAGACAAGATAATTGATACAGAACATCTAGTACTTCTGTTTAAGTGTTGTCCATCCATCCACCAACCAACCAACCAACCAACCAACCAACCAACCAACCAACCAACCAACCAACCAACCAACAGAAAGTAACATAAATCTTGGTCTCCTCACTGTTGATCCTTTTCCTGCCTCTGATTTGAATTGCCGCTAGAAAATAGTATTGTTTGTCCAGGCCATATCAAGAAAACCCATTGATAAAACTTTTTGGCTTCTCTATTTCTTCCTTTCTGAATGTTACCAATTTGTAAGAGATCATTTGCCAATCACAGCACTGCAAGGTCGGCCATTTTTTTAAAAAAAATCCTTCCAAAGGAGGACCAGTGAGATGGGAACCATATGAGAAAGCAAACAAGGTTCTCCGTCTTTACCAATCAGCTGTTCTCATCAGCTATAAAAAAACTATGGGAACCTATTAGGTACAAAATAAGCTAGAAGCCATACTCTCATCCTCTATCCCAAGCAAAAACAGATTAGAAGAATAGTGATGGAGTTGAGGAGAGTATATTGATCAATATGAGGTTGTCAGTACATAGTAGCCTATAGTAAACATTGGGCTGCAGGGTCATCTTACTTCCTATGGGTTACTTGACTGAATCACTACCAGCAAGGATGGTGAAGCATCTTTTACAAAGGTGAAACTTATGCAGATTGCTGTTGGATTAAAGGGAAAAGAACATATTAACATTGGCACAACCAGATCTTAAGTCTCTCTCACACATGGGATAAGGTGACCTACAGTCAGTAACATGTGGCCATTGCAAAATGCAGGTATCACCGAGGGATAAGCATACTGTGGTGTAATGCAAGGGAGGGAAAGGCCCACAATTCAGCTGTTCTTTGGGTATCAGGAATATTGTAGATAGTTAAGTCTGTATTTGGACCTTCATAATGTAACTGAACTATTTCTATTATTCTACAGAATCAGCTGCAAAGGGTATTTGAAGATGCAGACAGTGTGATGGCTTATCAAGAACAAGGTAATTGGTTGCCTATGGAGACTCGTTTTAATTCCCAGCATATTCCATTTAAAAAAATTAATATAATTGTTTTCTCCAATCTACAATTGCTTTTATTACATAGTGGTCATATTTATATATAAGTACACATGCGATAATCTATCCTTAAATATTTATTCCAGCCTATTAAATTATGTAAATTGAAGCCTTTAGTTCCACTAACACATTAGTAGATAAGATAGTTTTGACACAATCTTACTATGCAACTGATATAAATTTGGAATAGATGCTTTTACTGTTTTTTTAAATAATTACTAATAGTCCATTCATAATCAATTCCGCCATGATATGAGACTCTCTTTTCCCTTTTTACACATCTTAAGGTTTCCATTCATTTTATATTGCATTTGTTTTTTAATTGTACTTTCCTTCTAAGTATTTGATTCTTCTTTTTCTTTGGTGGCAATATGGGTCACACTTTTTATGTGACTAAATTTGTTTGGATTTATTATTATTATTATTATTATTATTATTATTATTATTATTATTATTATTAGTAGTAGTAGTAGTAGTAGTAGTATTAATAGTATTATTACTACTACTACTACTACTAGTAGTAGTAGTAGTAGTAGTACTTGCTTAAACATTAACTGAGCAGCATTCCCACAAACGTGTAAAAGCGCCACTATTGTAATAAGAATGTTACATAGAACATAGAATAATAGAGTTGGAAGAAATCTTAGAGGTCTTCTGGTTCAATCCGTGGCTACACCATTTCAGATAAATGACTGTGAATAAAAATAATATTAAAAGTTGGAATGCCACTGAAGGCTATGAAAGAAATACAAGAACTACTGCAACTGCTTTGGAAATAAAGCATTTCCACTACTGTAAATGATAATACAAATCTCTGTTTCATCATGATCTGAAATAATCATTTGTACGTTATTTGAAAATATCTGGTTGAAAAGCAACAATAAGAACATTCATGACAATGGTAACCTAACATGGATCACCAGTCATGATAATAAAAAGAAAAGATGATAAATATTTATAGGAAAGTAGTGACAGATGAGAACAAAGTGAGTGAAAAACTGAAGGACCACCATAGTTCTTCCTTCTTTAAAATAAATAAATTCTCTCCTAAATTCAGTGTAGTGTTTGGTTCACATCAATATATAGATATTTGATAGAGAATTGTATCTAACATCCTGCAAATTTCATCTTAAAACATGTTCCTTTTTGCCATGTGGCAAATGGTATACAGTATTATGTTTTCAGATTTGAACACTGTCTTGTCTATAATACATAGTTATTAGCAAGAATGTTCTGCTTGTCTTTCTTCATCTTTGGCAAAAAAATAAAAGTGTAATAAAACTCTACATGGTTTTTGTATTTTATTCTGCTATCTAAAATACAATACACGGAGAATTAGCCCAATGGTTCACATTGATTGATTAATTTCATTAACAATTCAGCAGGACCAAAAAAACCTTACCTTCTCAAATTTTATGTGAACCTTATATGTGTATATATATCCATGAATAAACTCTATTTCTGTTTTTCTGATATAGTCAGTGATTGGCTGAGGTATGTATTACTATATACTAAAGTGGTACACTAAAGTAAGTACACCCTAAAGGTTTTGGAACATGAAACAAAACGGAAGTCATGGATTCTAGATGTTTCTCATATTACATACACAGCAGCATGCAGTGTAAGATAACTCTAGAAGACATTTCCTTAGAAAGCTCTTCTCTGAAGAGTTATGAAAGATAAATTAGAAGTAATATTTACTTGTGGTAATATTTTCTAAATAAGTATGCAGAAAAACAAATATTGATACCATTTAGCACTAAATGGTACTTATATAAAAGTGTGTCTCAGTGGATGGCAGTAATTGGATAGATGGGTTCCAGTGACTAGTAGGGATGTAGAGTGTTCTGCTGGGCTCTCTGGTAGGAGCCTCCCGAAAATTCAAGGGTACAAATTTCAGACACACACACACGTTTGAAAATTCAAAACAATGTTCTTTATCACAAAATTCAAAATAAACTAAGCACTCTTTTTGTATTGCAAAGAGCACTCGTCCCAAAACAACCGGGTAGTCTGTACAATTAACCTTAGCTAGCAGCTGTGAAGAAACTTCACACCCCTTCTTCTTCCAACGAAGTAAGCCACACACACATACGTGCACACGTTGCTCTGCTTTGTTTTCAAAGGCATGAAAAATCAACAAACAAAGTCCTGAAACCAGCAACACAGGATTCCTGATGAACTGTGATCAGATACTCTTCCACAATGGCCAAACCCACATGCTACTATTTATAGCAGCAGCCCTAATTACTGGAGGTGGCCGCTCTTATCTCCTGTAATATGTCCTTACTTGGTCTCTTCTACGCATAATTCTGCACTTGTGTGAGTCCAAAATGTCTTCATCCGAAACAATGGAAGATAAGGGAGATTGACTGCCAGGGCTGTGTGCCAAGTCCCCCTCTGCTGAGTCACTCCCACCTTCTTCTTCGTCCGAGGAAACTAAACTCTGAACTGATTCTGTCGGCAATAACACAGGCCTGTGACATGTTGAAGTTTCCCCTGCATCCACCTCCACATTCCCTGGGGCAGGAACTGGGCCAGAGCCAACCACAACATAGAGTATATCAATTTAAAAACAAAATGAAAACCGGAAGGCAATAGTAAACTATTTTTATTTTATTAACAAGAGAAAACAACATGGTTACATCCATGTCATCAGTAAGAATTGAATTTGATTGAGGGACATTTTAATCTATAATTAATGATTATTTAAATCTGAATACTGTTCTAGACTTTAGTTGCCATACTTATCTTCCTAAACATTCTCTAGTTATGATTTCACACATATTTCAATATGTTCTGGCTAATTTTTTGAATGGGCCATTGATTTCTACTAGGAAACAGTAGATGTGAGAGTCAACATATCAGAACTGAAAGGCAAATTTCAGATCTAGAATTCCAGATGTGATTTTGAGGAAATTATGTTTTGTATCTATTTTCTTTGTCACAAAACTTAAAATGGAAGCTTGATTTAGTCAAATCCTCTTATATTGAAAGAATAGAAATAATTTGAAAATCTTTCCTCTCAGCTCTGTTAAAAGTCCTGCTATCTTTGTCTGCATTTCTATTCTATTTTATCTTTCATGAGGTAAAAGAATCTAAATGTTGGTAAAGCTTTAATTTAATATGTAAAATCATAAGACTTGATGGCCTTCAGACTTTGCTCCTGACCTACTTTTGAATTCTAGCATTTCAGATCCAAATGCAAATAAAGATAGAAAAGAAGGGGGGAAAACAACATCCAGAGTATCAATAATAATGAAAAAAAAGATGAGAAAGAAAACACTTAGACCACAGCACTTCAAAAACAACACAACTAAACATGCCCAAGAGATTCCTGAATGGATGCTGTTTAACTGTTGATAAAGAGGAAACTAGAGATTCAGCCTTATTGAGATAAGGTTGTACTTCCTCTAAATGAGCACACCCACTCTGCTTCATTTATTTGTTTGTTTGTTTGTTTGTTTGTTTATTCGATTTTTATGCCGCCCTTCTCCTTAGACTCAGGGCAGCTTACAACATGTTAGCAATAGCACTTTTTAAAAATAGAGCTAGGCTATTGCCCCCACAATCCGGGTCCACATAATCCACAGCTATAAAAAAAAACAGTTGTGGTATTCAGGAATTTCTACTAAAATGTCTGGTAGCCCTATAAAATTTCATTCACACATTAATTATATTCTACTTTAACTTTTAACCTTGACTCACTCTATTCTCTACTTGAAATATCCAGAAAATGTAACTGGTAGTATATAAAATAGCTAGAACAATAACTACTAGAGAGTATAGAAATGATGCCCGTATGGAAAGAGATGCAGTTTTGCCAAAGGTTCTCCCACACATGCGTATTATTCATTTCCAGCTCTAGAAGGCGGTTTCTAAGCCAGAGCTATCCAAAAACACCTCCGTGGTCATGTGACTGGCTTGGCTAAACGCCAAAGGTGCACGGAACACTGTTACCTTCCCACCAAGGTGGTCCCTATTTTTCTACTTGCATTTTTATGAGTTTTTGAACTCCTAAGTTGGCAGAAGCTGGGACAAGTAATGGGAGCTCACTCCATTATGCGGGGCTAAGTATTCAAACTGCTGAACTGCCGACCTTCTGATAGACAACCTCAGTCTCTTAGCCAGTGAGCCCAAATCCCAATTGCTTACTGGATACCAATTAAAATGTTTGAATTAAAATTTTGCTCCTTGATGATGAACTTGTGAAGGGATTTTGCAGAAGCAGCCTCTTATGACAACCACAAGCTTACTTATTTGGCATTTGGGAAAATGCTTTAATCTCAGCCTACAGAAACCATTCCTTAAGGAGTTGCAGTTTGATTCCAGGTCTCTTGGTGGTTAGAAAACCTATAAAAGATGCATCTATTTCATCAGGCTTATAATTGTAAATCAACTGCAGTATTAATTTTAATGTAGGTTTTAACTGCTAGGGGTTTTAATTTTTGACTGTTTTTAATGTGTTAGTCACTCTGAGTATGCATTCGAGTGAAAAGAAAAGATATTAATCAAATCAATTAGACTGGGTATAAAAAGGCTGCATATTCAGTACCACCTACAGTATATTTGATGTACACAGGAGGAATCTAGACTTGCCCCAAGTCAAATCACAATTCCATACATTCTTTTTTTGTACTGTTGTACACTGGGATTTATGCTGGGGGAGGTAGTTATTCCCGCTTTATATTTTTACACTTCATTAAATTAACTAAATTAAACGAATTGATTTGGTGAAGCTAATTTTGTAATTAAAAAGCTTATCATGGCTTTCTGTAATGAGTTGAACAAACAGGCAGTAATTCAGTGACAATATTTGTATAGCACACATCAGGGTGTTTATTTACAAAATTAAGTGGATGTGAAAGGGGGCTAACTAAAGGAAAAAAAGACAGACCTCAATTTTGACAACCCCTTTCTGAAGTGCAAAGTAAGCGAGGATCATTCTTATAGGAATACTAGATTGTAAGACCCTGTAATCTTACCAAAATGCTAAAATAATTATAATGACATATACTCAAATTTTAACAATAACACTTAGATTATATACTGTTTCATAGTGCTTTGCAGCCGTTTCTGTGGTTTAGAGAGACAACATATTGCTCTCAACAATCTAGATCCTCATTGTACCAACCTCATAAGGATGGAAGGCTAAGTCAACCTAGAGACAATAGGAATCATGCTCTAGCAATCAGCCTGAAATAATGCACTCTAACCACTGCACCACCACAGGTCTTCTTTAAAATTTTAGAATCTGAATTTATTGACATTAGGTCTTATTAAACTCCTAAGATTTAGAAAATATTCTTCCCTTAACTCAAAATTTACTAAGCCAAATATTTTGGAAACTTCCTTCGTATATGGACTTTGGATTCCTGCATCAAATACTAGATTTAATGCCCAAACCTCAAACTTCTATTTTTTAGGTGTATACCTTTGTGTCAATGTTGACACTTGACCACTTGGACAATTGCCTGTAGTTTTCTGGACAAAAATTCCAGAAGTGTTTTGTCATTGCCTTCTTCCTAGAGGCTTGGTGGCTCAGTAACATGATGATTCTGGAGATCGTCTTTGCTCCAGCAGTTCTAGCCCTAGCACTGCATGATGGAGTGAGCTCCCATCACTTGTCTCACCTTCTTCCCACATAGTAGTTTGAAAACATGTTCTATGCAAGTAAATAAATAGATAGCACTTCAGTGCGGAGCTGGTACTTTGTGCAGGTAGTCAGATTCCTACTGGCTCAGAACATTTCTGTTTGCAACACCTGTTGCAAGGTGACTCTGATAGAAGAAGATGTTGGATGCTCCTGCAGGAAGAGCTACTGGTCTTTCTTTCTGGTGTGAAGCTAACTTGTCATCATGCAGCTAACTTGTCATCATGCATCATGCACCTTTGGAAGCACATGAGGGTGTACCACAACAAGTAAATTGGCAGTTAAACTACTATTCTGCATATACTCTCCGGGATCACCTTCTGCCGCACGAATCCCAGCGACCAGTTAGGTCCCACAGAGTTGGCCTTCTCCGGGTCCCATTGACTAAACAATGTAGTTTGGCGGGACCCAGGGGAAGAGCCTTCTCTGTGGCGGCCCCGACCCTCTGGAACCAACTCCCCCCAGAGATCAAAATTGCCCCCACCCTCCTCACCTTTTGTAAGCTCCTTAAAACCCACCTTTGTCGTCAGGCATGGGGGAATTGAGATATTCCCTTCCCCCTAGGCTTATACAATTTATGCATGGTATGCTTGTGTGTATGTTTGGTTTTTTAAATAAGGATTTTTAAAATTATTTTAAATATTAGATTTGTTACATGTTGTTTCATTATTGTTGTTAGCCGCCCCGAGTCTATGGAGAGGGGCGGCATACAAATCCAATAGATAGATAGATAGATAGATAGATAGATAGATAGATAGATAGATAGATAGATAGATAGATAGAGAGATAGATAGAGAGATAGATAGATAGATAGAATAGATAGAATAGATAAAATAGATAAAATAGATAAATTAATTAATTAATTAATTAATTAATTAATTGGTATTGTCGTCATCTGGCTAATATAACACCATATGCTAAATAAATAAATAAATTCCTAGGGCTTAGAGGGAGGTATGGCTCAAAGTCACCTAGTTGACTTTGTGCCTAAGGTATGACAGAACTCACAATCTCCTAGATGCCAACCTGGTGCCTTACAGACCAAATTCTCTCATTTCCCAAATGTTTTCAAAGGGAAAATCAAAATTAAATTGTTAGATAATATTATATAATTTCCCACCCAAGCGGTAATAGTTTTAGGTTGGAAGGATGCAACAAAATGGACATTACAAAACTGGTATCGGTACATGGTGGAACACATTCAATTTGAAATTATGGAAATTAACATGAATACGATCGATGAAAATAAAATGGCTTTGGCCTCCCCAACTTCTATCTTTACTATCAAGCCACTATTCTAACTAAACTTAAAGATTGGATAACATTACAAAATACAAGATTACTTTCCCTGGAAGGATTTAACTTACAATCAGGATGGCATACATTCTTAATGGTAGAACCAAATAAAATTCCAAAATACTTTAAAAATCATCATATTAGAAATACATTAATATCGACATGGCAACAGATTAAAAAACCCTACTATCTAGCAATTCCAAAATGGCTATCCCCAAATGAATCTTTCATGTACCAGACCCCTTTTTCAATACCAAAAATAATAACCTATTCTAAATTGTTAGATACTAATGATAATATTCTCACCAGACAACAACTACAAGACAATGGAATACCCATAGATTGGCTCACATACATACAAATAAACACAAAGTACTGTACAAACAACACAAAACGACATTTGGCTTTCAAAATACAAATCCTCTCGATTTAATAATATTTGGACCCAATACAAAAATGATTTCTAAACTATACACCTATTTGTTAAAACAGGATACTATAGAGGAACAAGTGAAAGGGTCAATGATTGCATGGACACAAAACTTTGGATACACAGTAACACTCACGGAATGGGAAAAAATATACACAATTAACTATAAAATGACACTCGCTGTTTCCTACAAAGAAAATCTTTACAAAATGATATACAGATGGCATCTTCCACCAGCTAGGCTTTCTAAAATGTACCCAAACATATCTTCTCTATGCTGGAAATGTAAAAAAAACCAGGGAACATACTATCATATGTGGTGGACCTGTACATACGCCCAAAAATTCTGGACACAAATTTAAAAAATAATGGACCAAGTCATATTGACAAAGATCATAACTAAACCAGAGTTATTTCTGCTGGGCATCTATAGACAGAAATTAAGTAAAGAAGACAGATACCTCACTATCCAAATACTAACGGCCGCCAGACTAACATATGCACAACATTGGAAAAAAGAAGACATACCGACAAATCTAACCATCATTGGTAAAATTATGGAATGTGCCGAATTAACAAAATTAACAATGGAAATTCAAAACAAAAATGATTCAGAGTTCTACAAGGCCTGGGAGAAATGGTTCAGATGGCTATCCAACTCTAAAGATGACAAAACGAAAAATAATTAAAATTGTTTAATATAAACCAAAATAAAGATATGTATAACCAAAAATTGGATCAAAAATAATTTAATCCCTGTCTGAGTTCAACTCATTTGATAGTTATTAGAAATCTATTAATATTACAACCTACGATTAAATCTCATTAACAAAAACAATAAATATAACCCACCTAAGTCATCACAATTCAAACGCCTGCTTGCTTGCAGGTACTACTTCTCATCTTGTTATCTCTCTCTTCTTTTTCTCTTCTCTCTCTCTTTTTTCCCCCTTTCTCTCCTCCTTTTCTCCCTCTCTACCCTTTCTTTTCCCATATTACTGTTGGATTATTAAATATTACAGCTATAAGATATTTAAATAAGAACTCTGAATATGAAATATCTATATATGGACAAATACCTGAAATGTATATACAACAATATATATAAGCTGCGATATAACAATACTGTTTATCCCACTCCCCTCCCACTTTTCTTTTCTGTAATTCCATCCCCCTTCCCCCTGTTTTATTCCTTTTTGTACAAATTAATAAAGTATATTTTTTTTAAAAAAGAAAATAAAATAAAATGGAAAAACTGATGGAAAGATGGGACAGAGTCAGAGGTTTTATGGCTAGTAGAATTTGAGACCAAGCCATAAAGAATAAATTGGAATCACTCTACACTTTGTAAATATGTTGATGTTCCTTATTGTAAAAATTATAAATTAGTACACCCTCATTTGGTGGAAGGACTGAATGAATGTTGTTGGGTGGCGGGAGCACATTTCATACTGCTCTGTCTTGAAAATTATAGATTTGAAACTTGCCAATCATTCACTAATTTCTAAGAGGAGCCATGAAGAATGAATTGCACTTCTTTCCCAATCAGAAATGACACTGGAAAAGGATGGCCAGAGTGAAAAGCTTTGCCTCAGGGAGAAGTGGAGCTGGTTTTCCTTACCAATATTATTATTCTTTATAAGGATTCCTCTAATAAGTACCCTCAATGCCTCATCATTCTGGTCTAGCATCTCTCTATCCATTGTTTAAATATGGGTACTTAAGAAAGAAAAGGTTGGTCAGGTTATACATAGAGGAAGTGACTGTGAAATTTCTTTCAAAAGGACTTTGTTCACAATTAAGGCTCTGTCTATTATAGGACAAAAGTCTTGGAAAAGAAAAATAAGGCATGATGCTCTGATATACACTGCTCAAAAAATAAAGGGAACACTCAAATAACACATCCTTGATCTGAATGAATGAAATATTCTCATTGAATACTTTGTTCTGTACAAAGTTGAATGTGCTGTCAAAAAAATGAAACTGAATGTTAATCAGTGTTGCTTCCTAAATGGACAGTTTGATTTCACAGAAGTTTGGTTTACTTGGAGTTATATTCTGTTGTTTCAGTGTTCCCTTTATTTTTTTGAACAGTATATATTTAGGTCTGTTTTCTATGAACCAGTTTTAGCTCTCTGTATTTTCAAGTTCAGAAGCACGTATTCCATGAATGAGGTTTGCACAGAAAGTAATGCACCGCATTTTGTTTCTCAGCCTACAGTAGTGGAATAATGATGAAGTGGACAAGGCCATTGGAGCTGTGAGTTCCGCCACCTGTTTACTGGATCTGTGTCCCTCCTAGTTGGTTTCGGCCAGCAGGGAGGTGACACGGAGCTGGGCCCAGGAGATTACCAATGCTTCCTTGGGGAGGGGAGTTTTTCCAACACTCTATAAAGGAGCGCTCGTGCGCCCCCTCCTCAAGAAGCCCTCCCTGGACCCAGCCGTACTTAATAACTATCGTCCAGTCTCCAACCTTCCCTTTATGGGGAAGGTTGTTGAGAAGGTGGTGGCACTCCAGCTCCAGCGGTCCTTGGAAGAGGCCGATTATCTAGGTCCCCAGCAGTCGGGTTTCAGGCCCGGTTACAGCACAGAAACCTCTTTGGTCGCGTTGATGGATGATCTCTGGCGGGCCCGGGACAGGGGTTTATCCTCTGTCCTGGTGCTCCTTGACCTCTCAGCGGCTTTCGATACCATCGACCATGGTATCCTTCTGCACCGGCTGGAGGGGTTGGGGGTGGGAGGCACTGTCCTCCAGTGGTTCTCCTCCTACCTCTCTGGCCGGTCGCAGTCGGTGTTAGTGTGGGGTCATAGGTCGGCTCCTAGGTCTCTCCCTTGTGGGGTGCCTCAGGGGTCGGTCCTCTCCCCCCTGCTATTTAACATCTACATGAAACCGCTGGGCGAGATCATCCAAGGACATGAGGTGAGGTATCATCAATATGCTGATGATACCCAGCTCTACATCTCCACCCCATGCCCAGTCAACGAAGCGGTGGAAGTGATGTGCCGGTGCCTGAAGGCTGTTGGGGTCTGGATGGGTGTCAACAGACTCAAACTCAACCCGGATAAGACGGAGTGGCTGTGGGTTTTGCCTCCCAAGGACAATCCCACAATCCCCTCAGAGAGGGTCCGCAACTTGGGCGTCCTCCTTGATCCAAAGCTCACATTAGAAAACCATCTCTCAGCTGTGGCGAGGGGGGCGTTTGCCCAGGTTCGCCTGGTGCACCAGTTGCGGCCCTATCTGGACCGGGACTCATTGCTCACAGTCACTCATGCCCTCATCACCTCGAGGTTCGACTACTGTAATGCTCTCTACATGGGGCTACCTTTGAAAAGTGTTCGGAAACTTCAGATCGTGCAGAATGCAGCTGCGAGACCAGTCATGGGCTTACCTAGGTATGCCCATATTTCACCATCACTCCGCAGTCTGCATTGGCTGCCGATCAGTTTCCGGTCACAATTCAAACTGTTGGCTATGACCTTTAAAGCCCTTCATGGCATTGGACCAGAATATCTCCGAGACTGCCTCCTGCCGCACGAATCCCAGCGACCGATTAGGTCCCACAGAGTGGGCCTTCTCCGGGTCCCGTCAACTAAACAATGTTGGTTGGCGGGCCCCAGGGGAAGAGCCTTCTCTGTGGCGGCACCGGCCCTCTGGAACCAGCTCCCCCCGGAGATTAGAACTGCCCCTACTCTTCCTGCCTTCCGTAAACTCCTTAAAACCCACCTTTGCCGTCAGGCATGGGGGAACTGAAACATCTCCCCCTGGGCATGTTTAATTTATACATGGTATGCTTGTGTGCGTGTCTGTTAGTATATGGGTTTTTTTTAAAAAATCTTCAAATATTTTAAATTTAGTTGGATTATTTATTATTTGTTCCACTTGTTGTGAGCCGCCCCGAATCTTCGGAGAGGGGCGGCATACAAATCCAAACAATAAATAAATAAATAAATAAATAAATAAATAAATAAATAAATAAATAAATAAATAAATAAATAAATAAATAAATAAATAAATAAATAAATAAATAAATAAATGTGAAACTTTAGATATACATATCTAAAGTTAATTGTCAGGAGTGCATGTGTAAATTTTGCATTTCTTCAGACAGATAGCATAGCTACCAACATATTTTGAAACGGTGTCTGTAAGTGATGTATGTTACAAGCAGCGTGTTGTCATTGAATTTCTCACTGCAGAGAAAGAAACTGTTGGGGACATTCACAAACATTTGTGTACAGTTTATGGAGAATCTGCAGTCGACAGAAGTACGGTTAGTCGCTGGGCACAGAGGGTGTGGCCATTAGAAGAACAGAACAGAAGAACAGAAGGTGAATCCATTAGAACAAGGAGTGGTACCGACAGGGCATATACACCCTTGTGTCTCACTGGAGGAAGGCCACTCACTGGAGGAACAGGACAGAGATTACATGGAAAAATAGGGAGTGTAGAAGAAATATCATGTGTGTAAGTTTCATTGTGTTCAATAAATAATTGTGGAAGAGAAAAAATGTGGTTCATTACTTTCTGGGTAACCCTCTTAAATTTGCAGCATAATTCAGTTTCCTGAGAAAAAAAGAGTCTCTTTTATATTTTAGTATAGAACTCAAGCTTCTTTTTTCTCAAGGTGGACAAGCCCTTCCCAAGATATGGTGCAAATCTCTGCTGTGCCCATTTATAGTATTACTGGACTGATTTATTAGTAATTTTTTGTGCCCCATGTTGTGTCCTACAGCAACTCTGTGAAGTACGTATGTTTAGCTAAGTGTCAGTAATCAGACTCGAACCAGCCAATGGGACCATATCTTTCTGAACATAATTCTCTAAATGTAGCGCTTGATCTTCCTGGGCAGAACAATGTCAGGATTTGAGCCCCACAATAATAGGTAAACTCTAAGAATGATCAGGAGGGATTTCAGCCTATATCCTCCTACCTCTCAGAATCTATTAATGGACAGAACAATATAGCTAGAAGAAGGACGGAAAGATTGAATGTCCCTACAAAAGCTTTTAGTTCAAAGTATGAACAAAAGAGAAGTCTGTTTCTGTATGCCTTATGACTGATTGCTCTCAACTTAACCATCTTTTTTCCCTATTATTTTCTCAGCTTTTCTATCTCCTCTCCCAGAAGACGCAAGATGGAATCATTATGTTCTTCCACTGCAGGGACATGAATGAGTACTTTGATTTTAATGAAATGCTATAGTTGACCTTATAAGATGGTTGACTGAGGGCACACTTACCCTTAGCCCTCTATGTGTTTCAGGTGCCCATTATATGGCAAGATTCAATTATATTTCATCATTTTGGTTACTTTTGAGAATAGCTCAGGATAATCCTTTTCAATGGATTCATTTTGAGAGGAAAATTAAATTTAAGGATTCCTGGAGGGAATTTTTTCCTTAAAACTTCAACTGCTACCATTGCTAACTAACTGGGGGGGGGGAGAGAGACAGATGGAGTTGTGTGTAAAACCTGTGTGAGTTCATGTTTTATTGTAAATTCACTCAATTAATTCAGAATTAGAACATATACTGTATATGTTCTCTATGTTCTTTATTTATGCATGCTTACTACGTTCATACTCAAAAAAATGTAAAAGGGAAAACAAGTTAAATTTGCAATTGATAGATGTTAGAAAATAGATTAGATTAGATGGGATGGGATTAGATTAGATTAGAGATAGATAGACAGACAGACAGATAATAGGCAGACAGGCAGGCAGACAATGTCTTATGCCACTCATTGTATATCTTAGAAAAAGTACTGACAAATATGCACTAGAATAAACATGCATAAAACATACATGGATCTGTTTGGCTAATCCTGCGATCTGTATGAAAACAAGTTGCAACAATATTATCACAAATCTAATCACAAATCTAATCAAAAAAGAGACACCCCCCAAAAAACAAGATCAAGAACAGGACAATGGTACCACCATCCTCCCTTACATCAAGGGCACCACAGACAAAATTAGTAAAATCCTGCACAAACATAACATCAAAACTTCATTTTGCACCAACCAAAAAATATCTAATATCCTAAGGAGCCCCAAAGATAAAATCCAATTGGAATACCAAGGAATCTATGAAATCCCTTGCAAAACATATGCAGCCACATACATTGGACAAACCAACCGAAGAGTAAGTGCACGCCTTGCAGAACATGTGAATGCAGTTAAAAAAGAAGATAAGACTTCCTCCCTTGTCCAGCACATTAAAAAAACAGGGCACAAAATTGACTTTGAAAAAACTAAATTACTTCACAAAACAGAGAATTTATATAGAAGAATTGTCCTAGAAGCCATAGAAATTGAAAGGAGCCCCCTTTGCATGAATAAAAGAGATGACACGTCCCGCCTACCAGAAATTTGGAAACCAGCCTTAAACAAAAAAAACACTTCATAAAAATCACCATTCAATCCTTCTAATAATTATGAATTTGGACTTTTGAAATTTGGAAACCAGCCTTAAACAAAAAACACTTCATAAAATCACCATCTCAATCCTTCTAATAATTATGATTACACCAACCAATCAGATCACTGAAACATAATCACCCAATCTATTTGCTACATTCAAACCAAATCTCCACCCCCACACTATACACTAGGAAGAAATGACAGTTGCAAACATTCCATTTTACAACAGCACGAAGCTTGGAAACTTCAGCCTGATGATGGTGGATGTGATTTCACCGAAACGTCGCATAAACATGCAAAATATTACACAGGGCAAAACCCAAACTCAGAACAATCTACATATATATATATATATATATATATATATATATATATATATATATATATATATATATATATATACACACACACACACACACACACACACACACACACACACACGCATATATTGGTAGATTTTCACGGGTACAGGTATGACGGTCTTGGTATATTCGGGTTATTTCCCATGTAGGATTTGGAAATTTCTGGCGACGTTTCGACGAGGTCCCACTCGTCATCTTCAGGCTGGTGTTTCTGTCCTTGTTCTGGGGCGAATACAGTGAGACCTGAGCTGCCTTCCTTCTATAAATACTGGTGGCTGGGTGTGGTTTGATGGCTCAGCAATTGCTTGCTGTGATATCCTGAGTAGTTGGAGCTTGCAGGCTACTTGATTGTTTTGCAATGTGTGTTCTGAGTCTGCTTTCAGTTTTTATGGCTGGGTTACGTTTGAGGATATCACGCCTAATCAACAACCATTAACTAATCAGCATACCTCAGCTACATCAACGACCCCAGGTGTTACCCCACTGACTCACCAGGAAGTTTCTACACAGCAAGCAATTGCTGAGCCATCAAACCACACCCAGCCACCAGTATTTATAGAAGGAAGGCAGCTCAGGTCTCGCTGTATTCGCCCCAGAACAAGGACAGAAACACCAGCCTGAAGATGACGAGTGGGACCTCGTCGAAACGTCGCCAGAAATTTCCAAATCCTACACGGGAAGAAACCCTCACAGTTGTATGAATTCTTACACATATATTTATTGGAGAATGTTATATAGCACTCACTGGATAGACATGCATAGGATTTCAACTATTAGTTCTGTAATACAAAAATATGCACGTGAATTATATTGACTTTTATTATTAGTTGATATCGTAATTTGTTATATAAAAGTTTGCTAATAGGAATGGGGTTATTGTGAAAATATGCAATATAGTTGTACTAGCTGTGTAATCATGGTTCATTATTGAGTTGAGTATTTTTAGTGCTCAAGAAGAAGATGCTAACTGAAATATGGTGCTATTTTTTTCAATTTCATAGTGCCCCCCCCCCCCCCGTTTTGAATGCTTCCTCACTCTTTTTCATCTTCCTTAGTTTTTGTCTCTCAAGAGAGTAAAGATTTAGAGCAGGGGTAGGGAACGTTGGCTCTTCTATGACTTATGGACTTCAACTCCCAGAATTCCTGAGCCAATCATGCTAGCTCAGGACTTCTGGGAGTTGAAGTCCTCATGTCATAGAAGAGCCAACGTTCCCTACCCCTGATTTAGAGGAATGTGGTTAGGCAGGTGAAGGGGCAGGTATGGTATGGACAGGTGATTTGGAAAAGGTGATAAAAGAAAGATGAACAAGGCTGGGTGTGGATGAGAGAAAAAGGAATAGGACTGCACTACAAATGTACACATGTGTGAGTGTGCTCTGTCTCTCTGTCTCTCTCTCCTTTACAGGCTATCTTTTGCTGCAAAAACAGCTGGAATACTTATGAAATTTTGATGACTAACAATGAGGTTTTTGGTTAGGTTTTGTATAAAATATTAAATGGTGAAAATATAAAGAAATGCAGTACCAAAAATACAATGATTATTACTTTATAAGTGGTGACCTTTTATTAAAAAAAAACCTCTAAAAGTATGATTAAAATAAGAGAAAATATTTCCATCAACCTATATTTCTCTATATGTATAGTATATGACTGAATATTTCATGATCACATTTAGAACAGCTTCTGTCTGACAGCTTTTTCCTGCCTAAAGCTGCCAACTGCAACAAATATGTCATGTCTCCTATGGGCAGTTCAGACAAGAAGCACCTTTTGATAAAATGGCTTCTTCTAGAGGTAATTAATCTATTTAACTTCATGTTATGTAACTCAGATCAGAGAAAATATCCTTTTTGGCTCTGTAAAGAAATCGTGACATTAGCATTGGGGAAGGGTGTGAACCCTTGAGTGAATAGGCGGAAAGTTACAGAAAAAACGATGGCCATCAAAGGTACTCCATATATCTTCTCTCTACTGACAAATCACTTTTAACAGCATGGAAGATGAGTATGTTGTAGAGAACAAAGAGGGGATGGAAGCACTGCAGCTATGATATTTTTCTAAAGGGTGTTTACCATCCTGCAGGCTACATCAGCTCCTGCCAGCAGCCTGTGAAACATCTGAATATCAATTTGAGTTCCTATTTTTCCCCTCAAGTTAAAAGCATTAAATTGCCAGAACCACGTGTGTATCATTTCCATTTTCCTTCACATATCTAAGAGCCGGGGTAATTTTACTGTGAGTCACATTATATATATACATAAAAAAGAGATAAAGTTATTGTTCCTTTTGAATGTGAATACATGAACAGAACACAAATTCTCTCTCATGTTCATATGGACTTCAAACAGGGAAGTTCAAATAATGGTTGACCATAGCATATAGGCAATAAAAGGGCACATTTCATGATTTTTTTTATTCCTCTCCCCCCTGTACAACCACCTTTTGCAAAAAGAGTTCAAGACTATTTGCAAACAATGGACTTTGAAAGAAGAGAAAACCCATCTGAATGGTCAGGAGCTGACCTTTGCTGCTTTAAAGCATCACCTGTAGTTATCAGATTGAAAGATGATGTGGCTAAAATTATATTACATGCATATCTTACTATAATCAATGCAGAGTTTTAGGACAATGTAAATATTCAATTTTGGACTCAAAACATATGATAGACAGAAATTGGGTATGTCTAGACTATTGAAAATAAAGACTATGGATAACATGATAGCAATGTTCCAATATTTGAGGGGCTGCCGCGAAGAATAGAATGCTATTGTCCAAAGCACAGTAAGGTAATACAAGAAAAATGTATTAAAACTAATTCAAAGAGAGAAGCAACCTAGACCTAAGGAGAAATTTTCTAACAGTGAGAACACTGGCTTGCCTCCAGAAGTCATGGGCGCTCCATCACAAAAGGTTTTAAAGAAGAGACTAGACAGGCACTTGTTTGGAATGGTAAAGGGCCGTGATGGCAAATCTATGTCATATAGAGCCATATCTGAGGGCATGCAAGGCATTGCCTTGGGTCAGCACATGTTTTTTTAAATTTATTTGTTGTTGTTGTTGTTGTTGTTGAAAGGGACCTTGCAGGTCATCAAGTCCAACCCCCTGCTCAAGCAGGAAACCCTACACCACCCCAGCCAGATGGCAGTCCAATTTCCTTTTGAATGTGTCAAGTGATGGGGCATTCACAACCTCTGCTGACAGGCCATGCCACTGGCTGATCGTTTTCACCATCAGAAAGTTCTTCCTTACTTCCAGGTTGAATCTCTCTTTGGTCATCTTCCATCCATTGCTCCTAGTCTGGCCCTCTGGTGCCCTGGAAAACAGTGTGACCCCCTCCTCTCTGTGGCAAACCCTCCTCAGATATCTGTATGCTGTTATCATGTCCCCTCTGGCCCTCCTTTTTGCTAAACTATCCATGCCGAGTTCCAGCAACCTCTCTTCATATGTCTTGGTTTCCAGTCCGTTTATCATTTTAGTTGCTCTTTTCTGTACTTTCTCTAGAATTTCAATGTCCTTTTTGTAGTGGGGTGACCAAAATTGAATGCAGTACTCTAGGTGTAGTTATGTGCACTGGTCAGCTAATTTTTGACGTTTCAGAGGGTGGGAAGAGGGCATTTTCACCACCACCCCATGTTTCAGAAGAGCCTCTGGAGCCACTGGATGGTGAAAAATGAGCCCATTGGGCCTACTGAACCAATACTGGCCTGCCTCCGGTACACCCTTCACTGTACTGAACGTTTGAATCTGTACCGCCCCGAGTCTTCAGAGAGGGGCGGCATACAAATCTAATAAATTATTATTAAATTATTATTGTTATTGATAACAAACTTCAGGTAGATCTGTTGGGCCATTTTTGCCCTCTCCCAGGCTCCAGAGGCTTTCCTGAACCCCGTGGAGATTAAAAAATGGTCCAATGGGGCTACCAGAAGTCCGAAGGTTTTACTGAGGCCTGTATGTTTGTGGGTGGGGAAGCATGAGGGTGTGCCTGCATGCATGGGTGTGGACATGCACACACATGCTATTGCATGTGCACCCACCCTTTTGGCACCTGAGCAAAAAAAAAGCTCACCGTCAGTGGTATAGGATCCCCTCCTTGAGCAAGGAATTGGACTAGAAGACTTCTTTCCATTTGGTTATTCTGTTCTAGTCTCTTCACATTACACATGGTGTGATATATCTGCAGGTGTATACCTAAATGTAAACTTGCCATATCTAATACTTCTTCTTCCTCCCATCTTTCCCAAAACTACCCTATGAGGTGGGTTGGGCTGGGAGAGAGTGACTGCTCCAAAATCACCCAGCCAGCTTTCATGATTAAGGTGGGACTAAAACTCAGTTTCCTGGTTTCTAGCCTGATTTGTTAACTACTGGATCAAGCAATGAAATCTGTATTGTATTATTTCCAATGCAATGAACATTTTCAGTATGATGCACAACCATATTCAGAAGTATCCCAACATGCAAATGTTGTTGTTAGTTTACTCTCTGTTATATTCAGTGAGAGGCATACTGAAATGCCTATCACTACTCAGGTTGTGCCCCAGTTCACCATACAACATATGAAAGGGAATAGCCTGGCCAATTTAGATGCATTTTCTTACCCCTCCCACTCAGAAATGGGGGCAGTGGGAAGCTTTCATTTGCTGTTGAGTTTATGTGGCATCAAAATAAATCACAACAGAGACCCTGATAAACTAGCTAATGTAATAGCTGAAGGCAGTGTGAAAAATAAACGAGAAATATGTATTTTGTGGTGGTGGGATTTGCTACAGATCTTTTTCTGTTCATCACTAAACAATGGCAATTTATATTGATCCCTTGATCTTCTGATCCCATCTATCCCAAGTTGTGTATTTAAAATTAAATTTATTTTCTTGGAAACATATACTGTAGGTGGGACCCATGGTAAGGACGACAACTTATTTTTGGAATTTTATTGTGTTTTATATATATTTTCGTAGATTTTCACGGGTCAAGAATAGTCCTAAAAATGCGAGTTCTAGGTACATACGTGAATGATGAGGCAGCAGCCATCTCGATCACCGGAACATAGAAACTTTAATGAAACTCGAATGAAAATTCTTTAAATAGACACATCGATATGCCATCGGCATACCAGGCTTTAAGGCACCAACAACGACTTAAAGGAGATGGGTCATTAAGATTGGACACAGCCCCCAGCAGAATTCCCCAGGCCAGACATAGAAACCAGCCAAATGAGGGTGGGAAAACCCCCCACGAGAAACAAGGGAACATACTGGAGCAATACGGAGGTAGAGGTGGAGGGGCACAATTTAAGTCTAACATAGAGGACAAGGGGGGATTAGAACAGTGTAGACCTAGGACGAGGACATGGGTAAAAAAAAAAAAAATTGCAAGAGCAGACATGTACCATTATAAAAAGTAACAACGACAATGGGGGGAAGAAAGGAATAGCAAACACCTCCGAAGCATTGCCTCACAACTCCACCCCCTCCCTTGGGGAGGGAAAAAGGCAACAGACACGAGTAAAAGCGGCAGGTCTCCCTACAGCCAGCAGGATTAAGCCTCACAATTCCACCCCCTCCCTTGGGGAGGGAAAAAGGCAACAAACACGAGCAAAAGAGGTAGATCTCCCTTCAGCCAGTAGGATTAAGCCCACAATTAGGCTTACCGCAGGGGGGAGGGAAGGGTGTGGCCCCGTGACGCGGGCAATGAGCAGACTGAGTAATGCTTTATAAAGATGTTTGTCTCCCACGGCATTTTAAAACTCTGACGAAGTTAGCAGCACGCTAACGAAAGCTAAGTGGTTTTATTAAAGTTTCTATGTTCCGGTGATCGAGATGGCTGCTGCCTCATCATTCACATATATATATATATATATATGTAGATTGTTCTGAGTTCGGGTTTTGCCCTGTGTAATGTTTTGCATGTCTATGCGACGTTTCGGCGAAATCACATTCACCATCATCAGGCTGGAGTTCCAATCTTTGGAAGATTGGAACTCCAGCCTGATGATGGTGAATGTGATTTCGCCGAAACGTCGCATAGACATGCAAAACATTACACAGGGCAAAACCCGAACTCAGAACAATCTACATACATATACCCGTGAAAATTTACGAAAACATATACAGTGATCCCTCGGTTAGCGCGGGGGTTACGTTCCAAGACCTCCCGCGCTAACCGATTTCCGCGTTATACTGGATGCGGAAGTAAAAAACCTTCTGCGCATGCGCGCCCTGGCCGCACATGCGCAGAAGGTGGAGCGACGCAAATTCGGAGGCTGGCAATGCAATGGTGATTTTTCCGGGCTCCTTGCCGCTACCCCCCGCCCGCCCGATTCGCCCCGCTCACCGGCTTTCTTGGGGCAGGGCCAGCGCTGGCGGCAATGGCAAACCTCCCTCCTTCCCTTCTCTCCTTCCTCTCACCGGCTTTCTTTGGGGCAGGGCCAGCGCTGGCGGCAATGGCAAACCTCCCTCCTTCCCTTCTCTCCTTCCTCTCACCGGCTTTCTTTGGGGCAGGGGCAGCGCTGGCGGCAATGGCAAACCTCCCTCCTTCCCTTCTCTCCTTCCTCTCACCGGCTTTCTTTGGGGCAGGGGCAGCGCTGGCGGCAATGGCAAACCTCCCTCCTTCCCTTCTCTCCTTCCTCTCACCGGCTTTCTTGGGGCAGGGCCAGCGCTGGCGGCAATGGCAAACCTCCCTCCCTCCCTCCTTCTCTTCTCTCCCTCCCTCCCTCCTTCCCTCCCTCCTTCTCTCCCTCCCTCCTTCCCTCCTTCTCTCCCTCCTTCCTTCCCTCCTTCTCTTCTCTCCCTCCCTCCTTCCTTCCCTCCTTCTCTTCTCTCCCTCCCTTCTCTCCCTTCTCTCCCTCCCTCCTTCCCTCCTTCTCTCCCTCCCTCCTTCCCTCCTTCTCTCCCTCCCTTCTCTCCCTCCCTCCTTCCTTCCCTCCTTCTCTTCTCTCCCTCCCTTCTCTCCCTCCCTCCTTCCCTCCTTCTCTTCTCTCCCTCCCTCCTCTCCCTCCCTCCCTTCTCTCCCTCCTTTCTCAAAAAGCACTTAAACTGTAACTGTACTGTTACTGTACTGTGTAATGACAGAATAAAACCCCCCAGCCCTCACCTGTGTTTGAATTTCATTCATTCACTCAGTCATTCATTCATTCATTCTTCTGTACAGACTGTGTGCCACTCAGTCCCAACACTTTTAACCCATAAATTACCATTTCCCATCCCCTTAATTACCATTACCTACTGTACACATTGAATAAGACTCTTAAGTTATGAACAATAACATATTTATTTACATTTTTTGGGGTGGGGTGGGGGTTAGCATAACTGGGATACAGTAACTAGGGATCTTCTTCTATCACCATTTCTACAATGGACGCTGCAGGTGATGGTGTGACAGACCTCTTGGTTTTTGTGACAAACATGGTCATGGGCAGTTGTTGGCGCCGTTTCTTTTTCTGGGCTAACATGGATCTGTATGGTGCAAAGATGTTGTCAAGGGAGGCGTTAAACTGTATAGAGCGAGTCATGTTGGGATCCCAAAGTTCCACCATGCGTTGTACATTTGAAGTGGCTCTGTTCAGTTCTGCAAGCCGCTCAAGCGTTAGGCCAACATCTTCTTCTTCCTCAGCTTGTTCAGCTTCCGCTTCCTCCTCTTCTTCACTCGCTGACCTGGTCAGCTCCTCCAGATCTTTGTCTGTCAGCGGTAGGCCATGCTCATCAAGCAAACCATTGACTTCCTCTGCTGTCATGTCAACGAAGCCTTCTCCACCCAGTGCCTGTGCCAGCTTCACAGAGTTCTGGACTGCAGCATCTTGGATTTCTTCGGGAGCAAATCCCTTGTAATCATGCACCACTTCTGGCCACAATTTCCTCCAGCAGGCATTCATTGTCTGTGTCTTCATATCTGTCAAGGCATTCTGAATGTTCTTCAGACAAGATGCAATTGTGTACTGACGCCAGTAGGCCTTCAATGTGAAGTTGTCATCAGCATCCATTGCTTCCACGATGCTTCCAAGAGAATTGCGCGTGTACAGTGCCTTAAATGCACGGATAATACCTTGATCCATCGGCTGGATAAGCGATGTGGTGTTTGGTGGCAAGAATTCAACTTGCACCCCATCATGTTCATGGTCCAGGTGATCATGGCCGCCAGCATTGTCCATTAGGAGAAGCACTTTGAAATCCAGTCCTTTGCCAGCCAAATAATCCTTCACCTGTGGGATGAAGCACTGATGAAACCAGTCCCGCATGAGGGGTTTTGTAATCCATGCTTTAGCATTATGCATCCAGTACACTGGCAATGCATTCTTATTTCTGTTCTTGAGGGCTCTTGGATTTTGTGACTTATAAATTAGCCCTGGCTTCAGCAAAAAGCCTGCTGCATTCCCACACATGATCAAAGTCACTCGATCTTTCATGGCCTTAAAGCCAGGGGCTTTGGCTTCATCTTGCATCAAGAAAGTCCTTGAAGGCATCCTCTTCCAGAACAGGCCTGTTTCGTCCATGTTGAACACCTGTTCTGGAAGGTAGCCCCCTTCTGCAATTAGCTCTTTAAACGTGCGCTGGACAAAGTTTTCTGCTGCACCTGTATCTGCTGAGGCAGCTTCTCCGTGCAATGACACACTCTTCAGGCCATAGCGCCGTTGAAATTTCTCAAACCACCCTTTGCTTGCTGTGAATGTGGCTGGGGCTGGGGCTGAGGCTGAGGCTGCAGAATGACAGGAAAGGGAGAGAGAAGTGACTTGAATGAAAGCATAAAGAGTAAATGCCCACCTCCTTCCCTCCTTCCTTCCTTCCCTCTCTTCTCTCCCTCCCTCCCTCCTTCCCTCCTTCTCTTCTCTCCCTCCCTCCCTCCTTCCCTCTCTTCTCTCCCTCCCTCCCTCCTTCCCTCTCTTCTCTCCCTCCCTCCTTCCTTCCCTCTCTTCTCTCCCTCCCTCCCTCCTTCCTTCTCTTCTCTCCCTCCCTCCCTCTCTTCTCTCCCTCCCTCCTTCCTTCCCTCTCTTCTCTCCCTCCCTCCCTCCTTCCTTCTCTTCTCTCCCCTCCCTCCTTCCCTCCTTCCTTCTCTTCTCTCCCTCCCTCCCTCTCTTCTCTCCCTCCCTCCTTCCCTCCCTCCTTCCCTGCTCCTTCCTTAAAAAACACTTAAATACAGTATCTAATGACAGAATAAAAAACCCCAGCCCTTACCTGCGTTTCCCTCATCTGCATCGCCTTCTTCTGTGTCTTCAAGACGGTTGTACAATTGTTGTGCCTTGGTTCTGATAGTGTTGGTATCCAAAGCAATGCTCTTTTTGCGGCAGTCTTGTACCCACAGGGACAAAGCAGCTTCCATCTTCATGAGCCGTTTGTTTCTAGGCGTCACCATTCTTTTTGCAGCCTTGTTGAAGGCCATCAGGGAACTTTGCCTTATCTTTTTCTCGTCGTCACGAATGGTTCGCACACTCGATTCGTTGATCCCATACTGCCGACCAACATCTGCATAAGAGCGTCCCCCTTTCAGCATGTCCAAAATGTCAATTTTCTCTTTAATTGTGAGTATCCTCCTGGTCTTTTTAGCGTCGCCGCCAGCACTCCGAGCACAACGTTTAGGAGGCATCTTGCAACAAGTCTGAACAAGTTCCAAAAGTTCAGTTGCAAAGCTTTTTTTTGCGTTTGCAACGATTGGTTGAGATTTTGGCCAATCAGCAATCAGCATGACGTCATCGGGCGGGAAAAACCGTGGTATAGCAAAAAAAACGCGAACGTATTTTTTAATTAATATTTTTTGAAAAACCGCGTTGCAGCGTTTCGCGTTAATCGAGAACGCGTAAATCGAGGGACCACTGTATATATATATATATATATATATATATATATATATATATATATATATATATATATTGTTCTGAGTTCGGGTTTTGCCCTGTGTAGGGAATCCACAGGGCAAAACCCGAACTCAGAACAATCTACATACATATACCCGTGAAAATTTACGAAAACAAATATATATATATATATATATATATATATATATATATATATATATATATATATATATATATAAATAAATGAAAATGAAACAATATTTCCATACTTTGGAATTATTATGAAAATGATATGTATTCCTATTCAAGGAAAGACTTATTTCATATTTGTTCCATTGTGATACGCAACGAGGGCACGAGACACCAACTCAGATGTTTCTCATAGTGATTTCCCCTCCAAAAATCATTTCTAGCCCAGGTTAAGCTCAAAGGAGAAAGTCCTCAATGTAGGATAGCATAAAGAGGTTTATGACTATTATCATTGCCTTTCTTCGATGAGAAGTGAAGGAAATAGCAGTTTCACTGTAGGAAATAATGAAATTACACTCTGAACTTGGTTGCTTTCTCATTACTCCCAGTTTCTAAAAATGTTGATTTCTAAACATCAGCACGATAATGACACGGTTCATAGAACCAGATTGCATCAACTAGCTTTGCCATTGTTTAAGACAGATTCTGGCAATACAATCAGATTCTTGCTCTTCACAATTACACTCCATACTTAAATATACCCTGAAATCAGAAGAAGCTCCTGCCTATATATTCAAAGATTTAGGAACCTAACTCTCATTTTCTATTCATCCCACACATTTCTGCAGAATAGATTATATGACTATGAAGCTGCCCCATTTCATGTTAACCCACCCAGACACCTTGTGTAATATTAGCTGTTAAGGTGACTTCCAGGCATTCACACAGGCATTTTTCATAGTTTTTGAATCCAGGAAAATAAACTTGAGATTTTCTGTATGCAAAGGATTTGCTCTGTCACCAATATTTATTCTTTCCAAAGCAAGGTTGTCAGAGAGTGGCTCCAGGAGGCTTTTGAAGCTTTAGTGGTTATAGTAGTTTAGCAGGACCAGAGAACAGCTATGTTGATAAATACAGTGGTACCAAACGACAGCGACACCAAGAAAGAGTATGAGAAGAGGGAAGCAACTAGATAGGATTTATCTATCTATCTATCTATCTATCTATCTATCTATCTATCTATCTATCTATCTATCTATCTATCTATCTATCTATTATCTATCTATCTATCATCTATCTATCTATCTATCTATCTATTATCTATCTATCATCTATCTATCTATCTATCTATCTATCTATCTATCTATCTATCTATCTATCTATCTATCTATCTATCTATCTATCTATCTATTAGATTTGTATGCCGCCCCTCTCCATAGACTGTGGAAAGTAAAGACTAAAGTGACCTTTAGTCAGTGAGGATAGGAGACCTTGTGGCTATGACTCCTAAACTGGGACACCTCCAACAGATACCAGTAATAACATCAGAAATCTCTATTCAGAAGAATGCAGTGCTATGAACCATTAGACCCAAAGAGGTGAGAAAGGGGCAATTGCATCTAAACCAGGGTTGGGTTCCACTTACTTTCACCACCAGTTCACATTGCGATGTTTTATGCATATCCCTTCATGCAAAGTCATTTCCGTGCATGCTCACAAGGTCGGATATGGCCCGAAACACAACTGAGGAGCTACTTCGGATGAAGAAATAAAGGTCGGCATTAATCGGGAGGCAGGCTGGAGGGCTTTTTTCCAAGCAAAGGATGAGAAGAACCCACCCAAACAGGAAAAAAAGCCATTTTTTAATTTAAAAAAGATGGTGGCACGCACAGACCAGCATAGACAGAACTGGATCCACAACACCATCTTCACATCACCAGCGGGACACTAATTGTTCGGGCAATCTGGTCTATTCTTATATCTTTTCCTCTATTCTTCATTGACTTATTCCATTCTCATATATTTGCTTCTATCCTTTCCCTGATATTTACTACTGCATGTTTTTATTCTCTTTAACTTTCAATTTGTATTAGACAAAACAAACAAACAAACAAACAAATAAATAAAATGAAAAAATAAAACCACCCCTGAACTAAACATTCGGCTCTGAATGCCTCCCAAATTATCTTTATAATAGCTTGTCTAAATGTCTATCAATTGGTAAGCTGGTAACGACACCAGTTATCCTACAACACAGGCCTCAAGAAAATAAATTGATTTTTTATTTATACTTAAAATAATAATATGTTTTTCTGTAAACTTCTGCGACTTTCAAGGTTGTACCTTTACAAGATTCAACTCTTATTCTTGATAAGGATAAGGATAACAAAGAAGACCCATGCCGACATATCTTTAAAAAAAATTTAGGAGGACCCATTTAATAATTTTAAAAAGGGGAAAATCAAGGTTTTTGAAAAGTAATGTGTGTTGTCAGGCAACACAATGAAAAGATGTCAATTAATACACTTGCAACTTTATACAGTCAGTGACAGTTACTATGCTAATAAAATACAAACTAAGACACAGTCCCTTACAAGAATTACTGCACAATTTGGAATCATCTGGAATGTTTGAGAAGTTACCTAATAATGAATCAATTATTTCCCCCACCGCTTTCATTTATCATGTTCTCTTCAGAAATTGAAAGGATCTAAGCAAAATAAATAATAACTCAAAAGTGAGCCATTTTTTAAGAGATGTGGTAATTAATATACAGTGATCCCTCGATTTTCGCGGGGGTTGCGTTCCCAGACTGCCCGCGAAAGTCAAATTTCCGCAAAGTAGAAATGCGGAAGTAAAAACACCATTTTTGGCTATGGACAAGCAAAAACTACCCCCGCGCACCCTTTCCCAAGGCCGCGCAAGGATCCGGGTTTGAAGTTGGGGGCGGGGATCGACGAAAGTGCGGAGGCCGGCAAAGATTGTTTTGAATGTCGCCCATCCCCACCCTCCCAGCACCTCTGGTCCCCTCGCTGCTACCCCCGGCCCGCCCAATCCACCCCTCTCACTGGCTGTCTTGGGGCATGGGTCCTCCTGCAGCAGCGCTGGTGGCTACAACTTCTCATCCTCCTCATTCGGCCGTTAGCCACTCTGAGCGCTTTGAGAATGCCCGCCTCTCCCCTCTCACAGTCCCTTAGCTGAGAGCGCTTTTGTCCCAGCTGTCAGCGAGGGGGCTGCAGGAGAGGCGGGGCAGGCGTTCTCACAGAGAGAAAGCAACAGACAGAGCGAGATAGAAAGGAGAGAGGGAGAAAGAGAGGGAGAAAGAGAGAGAGACAGAGCAAGAGGGGGGAGAGTGGAAGGTAGAGAGAGAGAGAAATGATAGAAAAAAGGGGAGAAAAAAAGAGAAATGAGAAAATGATTGAAGCAGAGAATGACAGGAAAGAGAGAGAAAAAGAGAGAGAGAAGTGATTCTTGGTGATGACGTATGACGTCATCGGGTGGGAAAAACCGTGGTATAGAAAAAAAAAACTGTGGAGTGTTTTTTAATTAATATTTTTTGAAAAACCATGGTATAGCCGTTTTGCGAAGTTTGAACCCGCGAAAATCAAGGGATCACTGTACCAAACTATTCCCAAAATTCACTTATTTGATTTTTTTTTAAAAAAAATCTGCAATATCCTATTTAGAAGCAGAATAGAACATTGATGCTTTTTGAAAGTTGATGATGGAAAAAACTGCTGAAAATAGCAAACTAACTTAGATTCCTCATTCGACTCAACTAGCCAGTCTTAAATTAGCATCTGAAATGCTATGAAATGCAGAAAAAAAGAGGATAACTAAAATCAAACTGAATGGGTTCAATTACAGTAGCCATCAGTGCACATTTAGAAGACCATAATTTGTTGGGAATAGATCATCCTGGGGAAGATTTATCTACCTGGTCACTAGCATTAACAGCTATGTACTTGATGGTACATAGCCAAGTGATCAATGTCCAACTTTTCTGAAATAGATAAGGAACTCATGAAGGACAAATATAGGGATACTGGAAGTAAAGGTATTTGTCTATTGAGAAAACAAACACAATTTTGTAAAATATAAAACAAGTTAAAAAGTGACTATAACAATAGATATACCAAAAACATTAGTCCCAACCAGTACCATGTCATCTATGCCGCAAAGTTTTAATGCTTAAGACAAATACGTTTTGGTAATGTTATCGGGAAGCTCAGAAAGATTTAACACTACTATTTTTAATAGTGTAACTTTCCAGCTCACATTCTGAATGGATTATTCTTAGGTATAGCACTATAGCACTTGGACTTATATATTGCTTCATAGTGCTTTACAGCCCTCTCTAAGCTGTTTACAGAGTCAGCATAACCCAAAAATCTCCTCATTTTATCTACCTTGAAAGGATGGAAGGCTGAGTAAATCACGAGCCGGTGAGGTTTGAACCACCAAACTGCAGCTAAGTCAGCTGAAGTATCTTGCAGTACTGCACTCTAACCACTGCACCACCTCACCTCTTAGCCGAGGTATTCCATCATTCAACTGTAGTTTGCAAAGCGTTATGTATCTTGCATTTCTTCTTTCAGTTTTACATTTCTATTTCCTGATACAAAAAGACTTGAAAGAATTTGATCTCTTTTATAATTTCAAGCACCATAACTAATGGAAGAGGGAGATTGTGATCCCGCTGTATAGAGCGCTGGTGAGACCACATTTGGAATACTGAGTTCAGTTCTGGAGACCTCACCTGCAAAAAGATATTGACAAAATTGAACGGGTAAAAGGCAGGCTACAAGAATGATGGAAGGTCTTAAGCATATAACATATCAGGAAAGACTTAATGAACTCAATCTGTATAGTCTGGAGGACAGAAGGAAAGGGGGGGGACATGATTGAAACATTTAAATGTGTTAAAGGGTTAAATAAGATTCAGGAGGGAAGTGTTTTTAATAGGAAAGTGAACACAAGAACAAGGGGACACAATCTGAAGTGAGTTGGAGGAAAGATCAAAAGCAACATGAGAAAATATTATTTTACTGAAAGAGTAGTAGATTCTTGGAACAGACTTCCAGCAGACGTGGTGGTAAATCCACAGTAACTGAATTTAAATATGCCTGGGATAAATATATATCCATCCTAAGATAAAATACAGGAAATAGTATAAGGGCAGACTAGATGGACCATGAGGTCTTTTTCTGCCGTCAATCTTCTGTTTCTATGTTTCTATGTTTCTATAATTTCAAGCACCATAACTAATATATTTGATAATTATGTGAAAAAATTGCCATGTCAATAGTTCATAGTGCAACAGTTTGAGCAATGGTGCATATCATAGAAATCTTTTTTTATGAGTGACTCCATAAGCTGTCCAGACCCTTGACTGCAAAACCGATAGACATGCACATGCACATATAAATACTGTACATACAGAAGAGGATTTAAATGTTGCCTAAACACTTCTATGTGCCTTCTTTATAGCTAGAGTTTACCATGGAATTCTACTCTATTGTTAAAACTACATGCTTATTGACAATGTCCACATTTGGACAACCATATCTATTTACTGCTATATATGTAGGTATCCATATCTATATTTTGAGAGAGAAGATTGCAGAAAAAGGACAATAGGAAAGGGGGTAGTGGAGGTCCAATGTTTCATGATATTTATGAGGTTGTTTCTTTGGTGTAATATCAAACATTTGCAAAATAATCTTGAAAAATACTATGTTCATATATATGCAGGACATTGGAAACTGATAGTAGAATTGCTTAGTGTATCTCTGTCACTTTTTTACTTTTACTTTTAATTTTTTTACTTACAGTTTACAGTGACCAATTTTAAAATATTTGTTCTATATACCATATTTTTGGAGTATAAGATGCAACCCACCCACCCCCAAATAGGGTAGAAATGTTGGTGCATCTTATACACCAAATACAGACATTTTTGGCCTTCTGAAGCCCTGCCCCTGGCACCCCAATTTTGTAAAAACAAAATAATAATGGGTGTGTTTTTCACAAAAACATGGTGCGCAGTGGATTTGGGTGGCCTGCAGAGTGGTCCTGGAATCTGGAAGTCCCAATTTTTTATGAAAAACAGGAGAAAAAAGAGGCCATTTTTTGGAAAAAAAACAACTGAAAAAACAGGGCTATTTTTGTGAAAAATGTGGGGCACAAAGGGTTTAGGAGGCCTGCAGAATGCTCCTGGGGGCTGTGGGAAGGCAAACACTTTTTTCTTATTTACCTCTTTGAAATCTTGGTGTGCCTTTTACACCTATGCATCTTATAGTCTGAAAAATAAAATAGTTCTTTCTTATCTCTACTTGTATAACACCTGTCATTTAAATCTATGGATTTAAATTCAAGAGCTGATACAGTTGGAAACACATTCATTTTATAACTTTTTTTTCCTAGTAAAAGTTTTAAATATTTTTTCCTCCACATCTAAAATATAGATAACATACATCATATATACCTTCAATAGAAGTCAATATTTCTGCTTTTATAACTTTAAACTGTTGGTGTTATGTGGGCTTTTCCCCCAAGCAATAGCTTTCCCTTTGGATGATTGCTTAACTAAATCAGCTACCTGGATTCATATTCTTCATGTACATCTGTGATATATCCACTTAATCTGATATTTTTGTGTGTGTGAAAAAAAAATAGAATTAATGATGTCCCCCAAAACATGAAGCAGTATTATTTTCATTTCAGTTGAATAGCTGAGCTAGTAGCTTTGCTGTTTGCTGTTCCCGTGGAAGGTATGTGTACAAAGATTAAGACGGAAGCTGATCCCAGAAGACCCAAAGCTAAAAACTGTATGTGTAATCACGATCTTATCGCGTAAAAAGGTGCTTTGAAGACTAGTGCAGTTCAAAGGCTGTCTAGATAGGAATGAATTAATGGAGGGACTAAGAATAAAAAATTCAGCACTACAGGGACAGCAGATGGCACTATAAAAGTTATTTCATTATCCTCCTCCTCCTTTCTTTCTCTCTCTCTCTCTTTTCCTCTCTCTGTTTCACATTGCCAGAAATTAACACAGGATGTTGGAGCCTTATGCCCCCACATATGGGAGGATTAGGGGGAAGATATCAGCTGAAGTATGGGAAACATATATGTATGTATGTATGCATGTATGCATGTATGTATGTATGTATGTATGTATGTATGTAACATATTTTTGCTCATACTGAAAAGTAAGGGAGACTACTATAGATCTATTTTGGGCATATTTGCCTTCATCGGGTACACACACACACATTTGTGTTTGTGTATATATGTATGTACAGTATATAGGTCACACACAGAGGGAGACACACACATGCACACAAACACAATTATTTGATTTTTTAAAAACAAAATTAATCATTTTTTAAAATGAAGAGGGAACGTCAGGCATGGGGGAACTGAGATATTCTTTCCCCCTAGGCCTTTACAATTTATGCATGGTATGTTTGTTTGTATGTATGTTTAGTTTTACAATAAGGGTTTTTTAGTTGTTTTAGTATTGGATTTACATGCTGTTTTTTATTATTGTTGTTAGCCGCCCCAAGTCTACAGAGAGGGGCGGCATACAAATCTAATAAATAAATAAATAGATAGATAGATAGATAGATAGATAGATAGATAGATAGATAGATAAACAAACAAACAAACAAACAAACAAACAAACAATGACCAACCAACCAACCAACCAACCTAAAAGTAGTCTCTGATTATTGTAGCCTCTCTGTACCATGACTGAGTCCATTTTTGGTAGATGTTCATATTTTGTTATATAAACTTGAACATTGGGCACTACATTTCTACATTTAGGCAAGAAAAACAAAATGCTACAGGCACAGTATATGTGGTACGTTGTTCAACAGTAGCAACTATGAGCGGGATCCTGGAGTCCTAGTAGACAATCTTTTAAATATGAGCTAACAGGGTGCTGCAGCTGCCAAAAAGCCAACACAGTTGTAGGCTGCATAAACAGAGGGATAGATCACATGAAGTGTTAATGCCACTTTATAAGGCTTTAGTAAAGTGACACTTGGAATACTGCATCCAGTTTTGATCGCCATAATGTAAAAAAGATATTGGGACCCTAGAAGGAATGTAGAGAAGAGTAACAGTGATGATTATGGAACTGGAGTCTAAAACCAGGGGTGGGTTCCAGTTTCCTTTGCTGCCAGTTTGCTCGAAAATATGCCACAGGGGGCGTGCACATATGTGCAGTACTTCTGCACTTACGCAGAAGCAAAAAATAAGATGGTGGCACTTACGGTGCCCCCAGGAGAACCGGCTCGGGGGGGTGTACTCCAACAATGGAAGTTTTTAAGAAGAATTACATAATCACATGTCTGAAATGGTATAGGGTTTTCTGCTTAAGCAGGCGGTTGGACTAGAAGACCTCCAAGGTCCCTTCATACTCTGTTATTCTGGTATTCTGTTAACACTAAAAACTGGTAGATTTCTTTACATCAATGTTGAGACATATTGATCAGCAAATCAATGTATTTAAATTTATTTTTATAATTAAATATAATAATGGAACAATTTTCTTCTGAACATACTATCGCTTTAATAAAAAAATACCACCTCTAAATTCTCCATGTATTTTATTTCAATACATATATTTCCCAAACAAATAGATAAGAGCTGAAATAAAGCAGGTTCTGAGAGCTTCTGGAGAACCAGTAGTGGAAATTTTGAGTAGTTTGGAAAACCGGTAGTGGAAATTTTGTATAGTTCAGAGAATCAGCAAACACCACCTCTTGCCGGCCCCCGAGTAGTGAAGGAATGGGGATTTTGCAGTATCCTTCCCCTAGAGCAGTGTTTCCCAACCTTGGCATCTTGAAGAGATCTGGACTTCAACTCCCAGAATTCCCCAGCCAGCGAATGAAGTCCAGATCTCTTCAATTTGACAAGGTTGGGAAACACTGCCCTAGAGTGAGGTAGGAATCGGGATTTTGCAGTATCCTTCCCAAAGCCACACCACAACCAAGCCACATCTGAAGAACGAGTAGTAAAAAAAATGGATTTCACCATTGATATAGATAGAATATTTATTGACAAGAACAGTACTGTAATATTTGAAGCTGACAGCAATATCCAGAACTATAAATTAATCTAGAAGGCTTCTATCAGAATTTAAAATCTGCACCATTAGAGGGAAAGTAAGATCTAAATAAAATAAAAACCACAATTAAATTCTTCCAGCATCTTTATTGGACAGAACTAAGAAAAATTCAAAGGGAAGTTTTGTAAAATGTTATACCATTCTCAAAAAATAAATAAAAATAAAAAGGCCATGGAATTGCACAGAAATAGAAATCATAGATGAGAAATAAGCTGAAAGACAGAATCCTACCACATTTTCCCTGTATCAGCTCAGAACAATATTAACAATGGGAAGTCTAAAGCTAAAAGTGATATGTTGAGATTATTATTTCTACAATTCTTGTTTGAGAAGGCAGACTACTCTTTTTAAAAATCCCACATTTGTAGTTATCCAAGTTTCCCCATGTAAACTTATTTCTATTTCAACTTGTTCATGATACACACACAATTTCTAAAGACACACATATTGCACTCATTTTTTCATTAATATAATCCATTTTATATCATATATGCTACTGCATGTGCATTTTCCTACATACATATTTATACATATTTTCATTGGAAATTTCCATAACAAACTTCAATAATTGGAGTACAAACTAAATAAAGCTTTCTTTTCCTATTGATACAAAAATACCAAACAAGTTCTTCAACCCAAATCCAGTCCATGATAAATAGTTCTAAGCCCAGGAGTCGATTTCAACTGTTAGTGGAACAAATAATTTCTACTTTAGCAAAGACAAGTAATACTAAACTAGGAGTTATGGATCATACAAAAATGCCTTCCCAACGGAAGGAGTTCTGACCCATCACCTCCATGATTAATTACAAAATTGATACACTAAATCTCAGGACCTCTTTCCCCAGAAAGAGGGACTCATCACAACTGCATGCAGGCATAGCAGACCCCATGCCAAGTTGCCCAAGCTGTCATCTTCCTAAAACAGCATTTAACTGAAATCTAAGCAGGCAGAACTGAAACTTGCTACAAACATGACAGCACTGAGTCAGAAGGGTGTTTCTTTAAAAGAAAATGATTACCTTAGTCACATTTCTGAGAATGAGCTTCTCCCTCCTGGGTAAATTTTTTTATTTCTCCACATCAAAATCATACATGGCATCACATATACTATCTAAACAAATCAATAAGCATATATTATCTCTTAAATACATTAAAATCAGAGCCGGCATGGCACAGTGTTTAGAGTGCAGCACTGCAGGCTACGTCAGCTAATTTATTTATTTATTTATTTATTTATTTATTTATTTATTTATTTATTTATTTATTTATTTATTTATTTATTTATCTATTTATCTATTTATCTATTTATCTATTTATCTATTTATCTATTTATCTATTTATCTATTTATCTATTTATTTATTTATTTATTTATTTATTTATTTATTTATTTGATTTGTATGCCGCCTCTCTCCAGAGACTCGGGGCGGCTAACAGCGACAATAAAACAGTGTACAATAGTAATTTGGTATTGATGATTAAAAATCAATTAATATAAAAACCAAACATACATACATACATACATACATACCATGCATAGAATTGTAAAGGCCTAGGGGGAAAGAGGATCTCAATTCCCCCATGCCTGGTGGCAGAGGTGGGTTTTAAGTTGTTTACGAAAGGCAAGGAGGGTGGGGGCCGTTCTAATCTCTGGGGAGAGTTGGTTCCAGAGGGCTGGGGCTGCCACAGAGAAGGCTCTTCCCCTGGGTCCCGCTAGGCGACATTGCTTAGTTGACGGGACCCGGAGAAGATCCACTCTGTGGGACCTAACTGGTCGCTGGGATTCATGCAGCAGAAGGCGGTCCCTGAGGTAATCTGATCCGGTGCCATGAAGGGCTTTATAGGTCATAACCAACACTTTGAATTGTGACCGGAAACTGATCGGCAACCAATGCAGGCTGCGGAGTGTTGGTGTAACATGGGCATATTTGGGAAAGCCCATGATTGCTCTCGCAGCTGCATTCTGCTAGCTGTAGTTCAGCAATTCAAATCTTACCACCGGCTCAAGGTTGACTCAGCCTTCCCTCCTTCCAAGGTGGGTAAAATGAGGACCCGGATTGTTGGGGGCGATAGGCTGAGTCTGTAAACCGCTTAGAGAGGGCTGTAAAAGCACTATGAAGCGCTATATAAGTCTAAATGCTATTACTAAAATAATAATCTGATTTACATTAAAATGCTAATTTATAATATTCAATCTATCACATACTTTCTAGAATGAGCTTCTCTCTAAGGTCTAACAAGCCTCCCCATGCCACCAAAAACCTTATTTTTTTTCTGTTTATATATTCTCTCTGTCTCTGTCCGTCCGTCCGTCCCTCAAAAGAGCAGAGGGACAGACTAGACACACAAGGCAACAAATTTTACCTCAGTGAGATTAGCTTTGGTAGTAAAGTGCACAGTTGTTTGTCCTCTTAAAAACATGTGCTTCCATTCTTTGATATTTCACCACAATAGATCATTTTGATAGTGTGTGTGTGTGTGTGTGTGTCATAATTTGTGGGCATCAATGCTATACATTTATAGGTAGGAGACATAAGAGTCAAGATTGTGGATATTAATAAGTCTTTGTTCAGTCAAAAATATAAAATAGCTCCAGTACTATGACACACACACTTCAATGGTGGTTTCCTAAAAACTATTTTTAATATTTTCAAGATTTCAGAAAGCAAATGTCATTGTCCCCAGTTAATCTGCATAGAGATTCTCTGCCATCAAAACTGCATCACTGTTGCCCGATGACAATTCTGGACCCCTCTGATGCCATAGAAACATTCTGCCATATGTTTCATGCGTTTCAAGTTGCCTCTTGTTCTTGTTCAGAGTATAAAGAACAGTCAAGCATTTAGATATCAGTGAGCCTCATTCTGTCTCTCCTGCCTTTGATTTTATTTTGCCTAACTGTAAACATGAAAGCTAATGTGAGCAAGACAGAACTTTGGATGTGAACCTAAGAGAATCAAATGGAAAAATAACTATTCTGGCCATAATATTCAGAGCAGATTTGATCATTCAGGATTTTTTTTTCCTTAAATGTAAGCCTCCTAAAATTAAACTGAGATATTAATACATTGAAACTACATTGTAAGTTACAATTCTGCATATAATTATTGTGTAGCTAATTCTAAATCCTTGCTGAAGTAATCACTATGCACTTGAAAAAGATGCCCGTAATTCCATTCAACAAATAAACATCCCTTTTCAACAATTAATAGTGAACCCCAAATTTGTTAAATGTCAAGTCCAAATTATAGAAATTATTCTATATATTTTTGTACAAAAGAGCAAAAAGAGGATCCCTGCACTCAATTTCCCAAACATCAACTGTTTGAAGTGGGATAAAAATTGTTTCAAACAGCCATCACAAAAGATACTATTGTATTCAGTTTGGGTAAAAAAAAACCAACCTAAATAGCTATTGTTATTTCATAATATAGATAAAGCCTACTCTGTGGTAAAGAACTTTTATTTCCAAAATTTATTTCCCTTAACGATATTCCATTCTTTTATGTACACAGAAAGCATATGCACTAAAATAAATTCCTTGTGTGACCAATCCCACTTGGCCAATAAAAAATTCTATTTTATTCTATTCTATTCTAAATTTATTTTCTAATTTGATTGAATAAGATGTCCCATCAGAGCAGGGGTCCCCAAACTAGGCAATTTTAAGAGTTTTGGACTTCAACTTCCAGAATTTTCCAGCCAGCTTTGCTGGCTGGAGAATTCTGGGAATTGAAATCCACAAGTCTTAAAGTTGTCAAATTTGGAGACTTCTGCATAAGAGCCTTAAGCAGGTGGGGGGAAATCTAGGACATTCCTTCCCTTTCCATTTGCCCTCCCTATTAAAAGTAAAAATTATGAGAATGCAATGAATAAATAAATAAATAAATAAATAAATAAATAAATAAATAAATAAATAAACAAACAAACAAATAAAATAAAATAAAATAAAATAAAATAAAATAAAATAAAACCCTACTGAATTTAATCTTAATGTCTTGGGTTTCTATTCTGATTCTTCTTAATTTAAAGTACATGGCTATTGCCTGAGGACTGGAATAATATGAATGTAAAAGGTTTACTCAAGTCCTTATAAATGAAACCAATAAACATCTAACACAATGTAATATTTAAGGTGTTGGACTTAACCTGGAAGTCCTGGAGACTAATTTGCAGTTGACCATGCAGCAAATGAGGTGACTTTTAATCAATCACTTTCACTTAACTAAAATGGGGAGATATCCCAAAGTAATCCACTTTTAGCACTCAAGAGAAATTGCAGAATATAAATATGATATTAAATAAGCCTATGATCTGCAAATCTTAAATAAAATTTGGCTAAAGGAATATATAATATTTAATATTATAGTTGCTTGGTGGAGAATATTTTTGTATATGTGGACAATGCATGAAGATTGTATGTCGTATGCATATCTGATGTGCAAGCTTGCTTACTTGACTGAAATGGTTATTTTAAATTTTAGGTTTGGCTAAACCTAAAGTACAAAATTCCTCTCTGAAGGATTAAATAATGCAGCATGACTTCTGGTGACTGTATGGATACAACCATGCAAAGTTTGGAATATCAACCTTGAGGAAATTGATATTTGGAATGAAATTATTTTCTAGTTCAATGGTGTCATTCTCTGTTACAAAAATTTTTCAGATCAGACCAAGATACATACTGTATTACTTGATCAATATATCCATCATTACTTTTTAAAAAAATTAACACATGTAGTAAGGAAATTTAAATTATACAATGAACAATATGCTTTTGATAAACCAAATGTACACTTTAGCATTTCATTTTTAAAAAGCATAATTTTGCAGGTCACTCAAGGGGAAGGTCCAAGGAAAAAACTTTGTCATTTTACAGGGACAGATAATGTCAAGGGGTGATAAGGCCTTCTCTCCTAGAAAATTATTGTCGATAAAGAAATACATGCACTTGATCTATCTAAAATAAATCTGCACATTTTAATGAAAACACACATATGGAAATACCCAGATGTGTACAATTTGGCTGTTCACCAAATGACAGCAAGGAGATTTGTGTAACTTTTTGTTAACAGAAAATAGTAATCCTAATTTTGTCTTAAATAACATTTGAAGTTCTCCATATTTTAAAGCAGGGGTCCCCAACCACCGGGCCGCGGACCAGTACCGGGCCGCGGGGCATGTTGCACCGGTCCGTGGAGTCAGCAGCTGCCGGCCCTCATGCCGCCACCCCCTCCCTCCAGCGCTTCGCCTCCCGCCGGGCAAGAGGCCTCGGGAGACAGGTTCTGCCGGCCACAGGACGATGGATGGGACAGAGGGGCAGGAGGGACCGAGAGGCTCAAGCCTCTTTTGGCTTCTGCCACGGGGCGCTTTTGCGTTTTTGGCTGGGGGGAGGCAGGAGGGCCAGCCTGACCCCCTCTCTCCAGCGCTTAGCTCCCGCTGGGCAAGAGGGCTTGGGAGGCAGGTTCTGCCGGCCACAGAACGATGGCGGGAAAGAGGGGCTGGGAGGACCAGCACCCCCATGCTTAATCCCGCCCCCAACCACGCCCCTTTCCGCCCCCACTGGGCCATAGAAAAATTGTCTTGCTGAAACTGGTCCCTGGTGGAAAAAACGTTGGGGACCACTGTTTTAAAGGATGCGGCAAAATTCAACTGAAGTGCATCTAAAAAACTGAATCGAACAATGAATACAATACATGCTTTGTGTTAAGGAGTGTGCAGAATGACCCTTGAGTTATCAAAGACACGCACAGAGGAAAATGTAGAATTCCAGCAGATATCCAGGAAATATGAGTAATTATTCTGCCATAGAAAACAGATACATTAAAGTTCAATTAGTGTTTACTTTTGGAAATAGCACAGTCAAATCAAACAATCCAGTTATACACATTCAAATCAGTTAATATCTCTCATAATAATATTACAAATATGTCTGTCTTACATACATTACAGCTTACAAATACATCAAACTAACATCAAACTTACAGAGCTTACTAAATCAGTCTCAGTGAATCTATGACTATGTAGAGTGAGCTCATATAAACCTTACATTAATTTGTTAGTTCAAAAAAGTTTTACATTAGTAATCATATCAATAATAGAATATTTAATCAGAAAGTTTGGACAGCATGTTCATCTAAGAGTATAATAATAGGCAACTCTCCTAATTTAATTTTAAGATTCATGGCCATTTAATTGTGCAATTACAAGAATCCTTATTCAGAAGAATGTCTCCCTAACCTTAACAGAACATTCTATATGTGTATGCTTAAGAAAGTTGTTCCAAAATAATAATTTTCCAATTTGGTCTTATCAAATTTATTTTGAGTTTACTATATTTTTATATTGCTGGCATTTTCTTACTTATTTTAAGGAAAGAACCTAGAAAACAGTTTCTGATAAATCAATAGACCTGAGTGATTTTTTCCCATATGCATTTTAGAATGCTGTCTTTGTTATCAGAGTTTGAATTATTTCTTTCTAGCTTTCTTTCTAGCTTTCTTTCTTTCTTTCTTTCTTTCTTTCTTTCTTTCTTTCTTTCTTTCTTTTCTATGCCACCGAACTCTGAAAGGACTCTGGGTGGCTCACAATAGGATATAAAATACATTTAAAAATCATAAAAGATTAAGAAAAAGGAGAATCACATACATACATACCATTCAAGGCTAGACCTCATAAAATTGCAAGATTAACGGCCCCAATCCTGCCAGAAAAGCCAGGTGTTCAATGCTTTCTGGAAGGTCAATAGAGGGGGGCCAGTCCAGATCTCAGGGGTAGTTGGTTCCAGAGAGCTGGGACAGCCACTGAGAACACCCTTTCCCATGGGCCCACCAGCCATCATTGTTTAGGTGACAAGACCTGGAGGAGACCAGCTCTATGGCATCTTACCAGTCGCTGGGAACTATGAGGTAGAAAACGGTCTCGGAGATAACCTGTCCCTGAGCCATGTAGGACTTTAAAGGTAATAAGCAACACCTTGAATTGAGCTCAGAAACCAATAGCGAGCCAATGCAGCTCACAGAAGATAGATGTAATGTGAGAAGATAGATGTAATGTGAACCCACATCCACTCATGCAGCTGCATTCTGGACCAATTGTAGTCTCTGAACACTCTTCAGAGGTAGCCCCATGCAGAGTTTGTTGCAATAATCCAGCCGTGCAATGATATGGACATGTGTGACTATGTGGAGAGCCTCCTGATCCAAGTAGGGCCACAATTGGTGCACCAGATGAACCGGTGCAAAAGTCCCTTAGCCACAGCTGTTAGAGGTTGGTCTAATCTTAGCTGTGGGTCTAGGAAGACATCCAAATTGTGAACCCATTCTAAGGGGGACAATTTCTCCCCCCGCCCCAAGAGTCAAGGATGGACAGTCGATACAATTTTTAGGAGGTAGTACCCACAGCCACTCAGTCTTATCTGGTTTAAGTCTGAGCATGTTCTTCCATTTTGTTATCTAAAATGTTAAAGCAAAGCATTTATTTTGCTTATGGTGTAACAGTGTGCATCTGTTTGGTTAATAAATTGTAGCCCAGACGTAGCTGCATATTAATAGCATATGGATGATGATGATGATGATTTTGTGGGAGCTTTTTAGTAGGAAAGGTTAGATACAATAAAATGTAGGTCACGATTTCCAAATATAGTTTGCCAAAGTTACTCTCTTAAATCAATATTGAGGGACATAAATAAATGGCCTGATTTTTTAAATTTGTTAGGAGTTGCACAGAGTGGTTGAAAGCACTTAAAAAAAAAAAAATTCAGGTTGCTTATTTAGATGCCTTAATATAGATTTGGGAAGCTAACACCGAATACCTATTTTTGACAATTCTGGCTGATATTGTTACCTAGCTAAACTCTCTAAAGAAAAGCTTGCTACAATCTATCATGAGGATGTGACATTCCAGGAACAGCATTTTATTAAAATAGGCCAAAGACCTCAAGTGGTAACTGCGTAGTGTGGCTAAAGTGGAAAGACAATGAAAATACCTTCTGTTAAACTTGCAACCATATGACATAATCCAGAGAAACAGTAGACCTTTAAACAGCTACGCAAAATAGCCAACATGATAGATAGGTATCAGATAGCAGGACGAGTTTGTGATTTCTACTTGAATCTTTTCTTTCTATTCCAAAATCAAAGTAATGAAGAATTCTGGGACTGGTCAATGTATGTAGATGCTTATCTAAACAGCAGAATCTGCACCCCACTCTCTCAAATTGCTTCTCATAAAGTGATCACCATCTAATAATGTTACAGAATAAGTAACTGCTAAACTCATATTATCCTAAAGGTCCATTTAAAAATAACTTCCAAAAAGAAACAGTACACAATTAGCTGATATTTTAAGAAATAGTTAATCAGCTGTTTATAGAATCCAACAGGCGGCTTAAAGCAATGGTTTATAATAATCTCTAACACCTTCTCCAGATGTATTTTACAGCCATCTGTACCACATGCTGTTTCTCTCTGCAACTTACTTATAATAGTAATGAAATCATTAACTCTTGATAAAATATATATAAGTAGAATCTTAACATTAAACGTGACATTTTCTGACATTATGAGATAAGCGGAAACACTTTAATGCAGGAACAAAGGGTTAAGAGAAAATCAATCCAACTTCTATGCAGATATAATTAAAATAGGCTGCACTATCTGCCTCCTACCGAGATATCTGGCCATGTACTGTAATTCTATGGAATGATGGAATGAGAAATTAAATGGACATGCGTAAGTGGCTGTGAAGACATACATCATTATTCAGCTAAAGGACATTAGTCTCCTAGTGGCATGTGATCCTATAATTCATCATTGAGGTCTATCATGGGCTAACATCTGATGATTTCTATATGTAGCTTTAGGCAAGATCCCATTTCCCTGCCAGAAAAAGAATACGATATTTGAGGACAATGATGTAGTGAAGAGAAAGACATCATTTTTGCTGTATGTGACATGAAAGAACCGTTGAACTTACCTGAACGGTCTTCTCGATGCACTGCAAGGAGAGTCCAACGTGGGTATTTCTCCAGTCTCATTGGAGGGACTGAGTTTTAATTTAAATATTATGCAGGCACCGCCCCCTAGCCCACCAGTCATAAGAAAACGAAGGAGCAGTAAACTATAAACTTTTTATTAAACAACTGGAAGGCAAAGACAATAAGGTCAGGAAAAGCCCTTGGTTCACCAATTGGATGGGTTTGGACTCTCCTTGCAGTGCATCGAGAAGACCGTTCAGGTAAGTTCAACGGTTCTTCTCCAATGCACTTGCAAGGAGAGTCCAACGTGGGATGTACCCAAGACATAATAAATGGGAGGGAAAATTAGGCCCAAGGGCGTTCATGTGGAACACACCCTCTGCAACACCCTCCTCCCAAAAGCAGCCTCCGCAGAAGCAAAAGCATCAATCCGGTAATGCTTGATGAAGGTAGATGGAGCTGCCCACGTGGCTGCTCTACAAATCTCTTCGATCGAAGCTTGTGTAGCCCAGGCTGCCGAAGCTGCTGCGCTGCGTGTTGAATGTCCTGTTATTCCCTGAGGAACAGTCTGTCCTGATGCTTTATAGGCTTCAGTGATGCAGTCTCTTATCTGTTGTGATTCCGTCTGAGGCCCCTCAGGGAACGGCTGATCCTCTGCCGGCTTCCTGTTCAGAGGGGGAGGATGAGGAACAGGAGGTTCAGGCAGACAGGGAGGAGGAATCTCAGGCTGAGGGAGAGGGAGGACAGCCAGAGTCCCCTGAGAGGGAGCTCTCCCCAGCAAGCAGCCTGGATTCCTTAGATGAAAATGCACAAGCAATAATCGATCTCCGGCAGAGAAGAGCAACACAACGAAGGGGACAATTAGCCAGGTACTTTCAGCACTAAAGAGGCAACAGCTGGGTTTGGGTGTGGTGCTCTCTGGAAAGGCTGAAAAGGCAGACCCACCCTTCCTGGCTTGTGGAGTATTATCTTTGGGAGTCCTGGGACCTGGCTGTGATCTTTGGTGTCTTGGAATTCTGGTTTGTGACTTTGAATACTGAAACCTTGGGGGAAAAAGGTGTGGGTCTTATTCTCTACAGTGGTGGGTGTGCCAGCAAGAAGTCTGCTGTATTGTCTGGCCATCAGGACTCTGCTGTGAAGTCTCAGCCTGCCTGTTGGGAAGAACAGGTTTTTCTCTGTGTTTATTTTTCAAACTATAAAGTGCTTTTGCTTTTACCAGCGTGTCTGGCTGCTTTTTCCAGTTGGTGTTGAAGTCTGGGGGCACCCAGACAGAACATTATCCAACGACTAATAGTCTGTGAAGACACTCTAGTGCCTCTTCCTTGCGAGGAAAAAGAGATAAATAATGCTTCCGTTGTTCTGGAAGACTGTGTCCTACGTGTATAAATTTTAACAGCACGTCTCACATCCAATTTATGCCATCTGAGTTCAGGTGGATGTGTGCCATGTGTACAGAAATCTGGCAACACTATTTCTTGTGTCCTATGGAAACCGGAGTTCACCTTGGGGATGAAGGAAGGGTCCAATCGAAGAACCACTCTATCTGGATGGAATAGACAGAGGTCAGGCCTCACTGACAGGGCCGACAGCTCCGACACCCTTCTGGCCAAAGTAATAGCGACTAGAAAGGCCGTTTTGATGGATAAGAACCGCATCGGTATCGTCCTCAACGGTTCGAAGGGTGGAGCTGTCAAGGCCTTAAGAACAAGCATTAGGTCCCAGGTAGGGAACCTATGAACTGTAGCCGGTCTAATATTCAACGCTCCTTTTAAGAAATCCCTAATCCAAGGGTGCCGTGACAAAGGCCGGTAAAAATCCTGACTTAATATCGTAGACAACGCCGCCAAGTGGCGTCGCAAAGTGTTTGGAGCCAATCCTTTATCCAATCCTGCCTGAAGGAAGGTTAGGACAGTTCCCGGCAAGGCTGATATAGGGTCGATCTTCTGGACTCTGCAGAAGGTGCAGAAGGCTGACCACGTCGACTGGTAGATTCGCCGCGTAGATGGTCTGCGCACTGCCTGCATGGTAGCTATGACCGTGTCCGGGAGCTGTAGCCGTCTCAGGCGGTCCCCCTCAAGTGCCACACGGTCAGGCTCCACCACTGAGGGTCCAGGTGTGCAATGCATCCCTGGCTGAGGGCTACTAGATGGTCTGGGATTCTCCAATGTGGAGAAATGGACAGCTCCATCAAGTCCGAGAACCAAGCCCGTCGAGGCCAGAAGGGTGCTACTAGAAGTACCTCAGCTCGTTCCTGTATGATCTTTTGCAGAACCCTCTGTAGTATGCGAGTGGGTGGGAACCCATACAGGAGCCCCTCTGGCCAGGGGAGTCGTAACGCATCCACTCCCTCCATACCCGGGGAGGGGAACCGGGAAAAGAAGCGTGGCAGCAGTGTGTTGTGACACATTGCAAACAGGTCCAAGATCGATTTGTCATTTCCCAGAACACTCTGGGGTCCAATTTCCACTCTGCCGGGTCCAGAGTCTTGCGGCTCAGCCAGTCCGCCCACACATTCTCCTGTCCCGATATGTGCTTGGCTGAGAGGGAGGCCTCCTGCATCAGGCGTCTGGATCTCGTCCCCCCTTGGTGATTTATGTAAGAGCGGGCGGAGACATTGTCCGTTAGGATCAGGACATGGCTGCCCTGCACCAAGTGAGAAAAGCTGAGCAGCGCCAGGGAAACTGCCTTCAATTCCAAAAAATTGATATTGGTGTCCCTCAAATCCTGAGGGCTCCACAGGCCCTGTGCCACACTGGAGGAGAGGTGGGCTCCCCACCCCGTCAGGCTGGCGTCCGTCGTTATGGTGACGAAGTCTTGTCCTTGAAATGGTGATCCCCTCTGGATGGCTGTTGAAGTCCACCATCGCATGGATCTCCTGATCCCTGCCGGGAGAGTCACCTGTGCATTGGTGTGGCTGGTCTTCCTCCTTTGGAAGGGTAGGAGGAACCATTGGAGTGGACGAAGGTGTAACCTGGCCCAGGGTACGACATCTATGCAGGACACCAGCGTGCCCAAGATCTTTGACAGGAAGGCCAGTGAGGGTCTTGGTTGTGATCTCAATGTCCGGATCAGATCCTGGATATTGGTCTGTCTGTCCTGTGATAGGAATACCTGGCACAATCCCGTGTCTATGGTGGTGCCCAGGTGAGCCAAGCGGGTTGTGGGTGTTAAGTGGCTCTTGTCTCGGTTTATGGTAAACCTGTGTGCTTGTAGGGTGGTCAAGGTAAGCTGAAGATCTTGTTGTGCCTGGTCCCAGGACTTTGACAATATTACAATGTCGTCGAGGTATGCCATAAGGCGCACTGACCGGTGTCTTAATGTGGTCGTAAGGACATCCAGTAACTTGGTGAACGTCCTTGGTGCTGACGACAGACCGAATGGCATTGCTCGATACTGGTAATGGGATCCGTTTAAGTAAAACCGGAGGAACTGCCTGTGTGCCGGGAATATCAATACATGGAGGTAGGCCTCCTTGAGGTTGATAGAAGTGAGCAGGTCCCCTGGGCATATGGACTGTAGAATAGACCTGAGGGAGTGCATTTTGAACTTTTGATAACGCACATACAGGTTCAACCTTTTTAGATTTAAAATCAAACGAACCCCGCCCGAAGATTTGGGGACCAGGAAAACGACTGAATAGAAACCTTTTCCCCTCAAGTGTATGGGAACCTCCTCTATCGCTTCTATCTCTAGTAGGTGCTCTATTTCCTTGTGTAATAGTGCCCTCTTTTGCGGGTCTAGCACCTGAGGACAGGAGAGGAATCTGTTTGGAGGTAAGCGAAGAAAGTCTATCCTCAACCCCTGGGTTGCTGTGGCAACTGCCCAGGCATCGAGAGAGGTAGCCCTCCAGGTGTCAGCGAAGTGCCAAAGCTTGCCCCCTAGAGGGTAGGAGACTGCAGAGTCATTTCGCTCATTTGGATCCCTTGAAGTTTGATCCTCTGTATGGACGGCGTCCCTGCTGATAGGGTCTGCCTCGGTCCGCAAAGTACGGTCTGTCCTGACGGAAACCTCCCTGGTTGAAGGAGCCCTGGGGAAAAGTCCTTGACCCCTGAGAGATGGTTGAGGAGGGCTCGGCACGAAATGGCTGCCTTCTGTAGAACGGAGTGAACCATCTTTCCCCTCTCCTGTTGGACCTAGGGAGTACTTTTTTCTTATCCTTATCCTCAATAAGGACTTTTTCCAGGGAATCCCCGAATAATTTTTCCCCCTGGAATCTTGCTGAGGCTAGGCGCCATTTTGATTTAACGTCCGCCTGCCAGTTTCGGAGCCAAATCAATCTGCAGGAGGACAGGGAGGATGCCAGTGCGCGGGATGCAAATTTGGCCGCATCCATTGTGGCATCCGCCGAAAATTCCGTAGCCGCCAACAGTTTATTTAGGTCCTGGTGGAGCTTACTGTCCTCCTGGCTCACCCGTGATTGGATGTCCTGTATCCACAGGATGGTTGCCCTATTGAAGAACGATGCCGCCGAAGCGGCTCGTAGAGCCCAGGCTGCCATTTGGTGTGTCTTCAGAGCTATGTTTTCGGCCCTCTTATCCTCTGCCTTCAGTCCGTCAGAAACCTCTGATGGGACCAGGGCAGTGGAAACTAAGCTTGCTACCGGAGGGTCTATGGTTGGAGGGGTTAAAAGAGATTCCATCTCCTGATTGAAAGTATAGAACTTTCGATCAATCATAGAGGGCCCCTGAGCTGCTGCCGGTGCTTCCCATGGCTTTTTAATGTTTTCAAGAAAAATATCAGAGGAGGGGATGTTTTACGGTTCTTTCTTTGGTACTGAAAGTAAGACCCCCGTTGGGGCCTGTGCGGTGTCATCCTTAGACTGTTTCCCCTCTCCTGCCTCTTCAAAGGCCAGCTTCGCCTTATTAAGCATAATTCTAAAAAGAGAGGGCTTGAAGAGGCCCACAAGGCTCGGTGGCTCGGGTGGTTGTTCATCTCCTGACAACCCCTCGCCCTCTTCACTGTCCTCCTCTCTAAGAAACAGGTCCTCTTCCATTGATCCCTGAAAGGAAGCTGGAGCTGGAGCTGCCCACAGATCCCTCTGCCTCTGTGGATTGTGGGTCACTGGGGCCTGCTGCTGAGCCCCTATGGTAAGTCCCTGGGCATAAACATTGGATATTAAATCCTGGAGGTTGGGAGGCATGCTCTGCCAGGTGTCAAACGAGCTCCTCAGACCCACTGCAGAAGGTGTGAAGGTGGCAGTGGGCTGGCTAAACTGTGCTCCCGTGATGGTGGCCATGGGCTGGTTGTATTGAGCTCCTGCTGTTAATAGGGGGCGTTCTGGCGACCAATCCTGCTCCGTTGCCGAGCCTGCTACCCCAGCTATGCCAGTTAGGGGGGAGGCCGGGAGGGGCGCAGGCCCCATAATGAGATTAGACTGAGGCAGCGGCGCTGGTTGCTGCCTCTGCGCCAATTCCAATTGCCTCTCAAGCGCTCGGATCCTCTTCTCAGCCTCTTTGAGGGAGGCACTCTGAGAGGACTTTGCCTTGTTCTTGTCAGAATGAGGCTTGTCTTTGGTGGTACAAGGCCTGATCGAAGCGGCCACCTCCTCCCCCGAGTGTGCTGAGTTATTGGTCATTCTGATTACTTATTACTCACGGACTGTCTGGCACAAGCAAAGCCTGAAAAACAGCCGAAAAACAGCAAGACACCAACGGTCTTTACAGGGCGGCTGCGCGTTACCAGGCAGACCATGGGGCATGGTTCGGAGCCTTCGCTAGCTCCCCTCACCCCCTGGCAACTTAGCTGCCTCTCGGCCAAAGAAAAACATGGCCGCCGTGCCGTTGTCAGGACAACCAGCGGGAATCTAAACAGCCGCTCCCGCTGTTTCCTTCTGAGGGCTGACAACCGACGCCTTTTCGGCGTTTATGAGGCTCTCGAAGCCTGGCCCCAGCCACTCTGGCAATTTAGCTGCCTCTCTCCTAGGTCGCCTCTGTATCTTCGGCTCTGGTATGTTCGTCGGGCGGGACAGGCCCCTCCCGACATCAACCGCCTCCAAATCGCCGGGTGTGACCGCGGGGGTCGTGAACCCGGTCGCCCTGCTGGGAATTCTCCCCCCCCTCAGCTGTTCCTGAAAGCCGCTGGTGAGAGGAAATGGGGGGGGCAGGGCGCGACAGACAAGTGGACAGCACCCACGGAGGGCCTAGTCCACTGCTGCAAGGGAGGGAGCCAATCTTCCAAAGAAACCTGCAAAAACAAGAAAGAAAAAAGAAAGGTGAGAAGCATTAGTAATTAAAATAAGCAACAAAAGCATTTAATTATACAAGACTACTAATACTTCTGAAGAGAAAACTCAAAAAGGTCCCTTTACTGCGACTGAGTTTTCATGACTGGTGGGCTAGGGGGCGGTGCCTGCATAATATTTAAATTAAAACTCAGTCCCTCCAATGAGACTGGAGAAATACCCACGTTGGACTCTCCTTGCAAGAGCATTGGAGAATCATTTCTTTTATTTGGGCCTGGATGTTTTTAATAGCAGAATCCCTGTGACTATTTCTGACATGCATAAAAACTGAGTAAAACCAATCCCAACCTATGATTAAGTTGCTGAAGACCACACACAAGGCTAGAGACGTGTGTGAGATGCTCAGTCATGACAGGAAACCTCTATATATACAGTACAATGCAGAAGCCATGGGAAAAAATTTATTCATTTATTTATTTATTAGATTTTTATGCTGCCCTTCTCCTTAGACTCAGGGTGGATTACAACATGTTAGCAGTAGCACTTTTTAACAGAGCCAGCATATTGCCCCCACAATCCGGGTCCTCATTTTACCCACCTCGGAAGGATGGAAGGCTGAGTTAATCTTGAGCCGGTGGTGAGATTTGAACCGCTGACCTACAGATCTACAGTCAGCTTCAGTGGCCTGCAGTACTGCACTCTACCTGATGCGCCACCCCGGCTCAAATGCAGCTAAGCTTTTATTTTGAGGAAAGGAGGGGGGGACTCCATAATTTTATTTATTTATACAAAGTTATTTTTTAAAGTTTATTTTCTTTCCCTCCCTTTATATTTTTGAAATGAATTCTAAAAGTATTTATGGTATCTTTTCACCCCATATGTGTGTATCAAGCCAATTTTACGTACTGTTTGAAAAAACAACAAAGCGAAATTGCCTTTAGGCAGCTATAATACATATGCTATTACTCAAAAGGGTCAATAACATGATCAATTATTATTGCTCTGATTGCCTTGGCACATTATTTTAGATGTCGAGTTAGCAGAAGAATCTATTCCAACCCCACAAGCAAAAAATTCACTGGCTTTGAATTCTAGCAAATGCTGTACACAATCAAATGTAGCAATTTTCCCACATCTTCCATTCTTGGTAGAATCTTTTCACAGCTATTATTAATACTGGACAGTTTATTTTCTGATAATCTGAATGAGAGAACTGTGATGTCAAACAGTATAGCAGAGCTTTGCTACCCATATATCACCCACACAAGTATATACCCACTTTTTCCCCAATATTTATATTCAGTTTATAATAATGTTTAAATCAACCCAGCCAAGATCAGCAGGGAATCAGAAAGGTCCAGTAGCCTCTATCACTGTGAAGTTCACCCAAGGGAGATTATTTAGATGTATAAAAAAGAAATTATTTAGACGTATAAAAAAGAAAGGGCAGCGCCGGACTTACCCGGCAGGCAGGCTTTGCTGGAGGGACCGGGAGACACGGTCCCTCATGGCGGCCGCCATTTTGAATCCCGGGCGAAGTCTCGCGATGCGAGACTTCGCTCGGGAGATCGGGGCCTGATTGGCCAGGCCCTGATTGGTCCGGGCGGGGCCTGCTTGCCCTATATAAGGGCGAGCAGGCCCGGGGCTCTTCCTTTTCGCCCGGACCAAGCTCCTGAGCAGACACCCGCCCGCCCTCCACTATTTTGCAGTGTGCTTAGGGGTCGCCCTTAGGGGGCCGAATGGGAATTTTTTGCAGTTCTGCCTCTTAGCTGAGCTGTTTTTTCGCCCATTCCACACTGGGGTGCTGGCTGTGCGGTTAGGGGGTGCTTGCATTAATTAGGTTAATTGGCTTACCTTTGGTCATTTGGGTAGGCAGGTTAGGGGCGGAAAATTGGGTGGTTTAGCAACCGCGCGTTCTCCCTTGGGCATCTTTGGGGATGATTGACAGGTTCTCTGCAAGCTCATGGAGGGAGTTTCTGCCTGAGCAGCTGGGGGGAACCTGTCTTTGGGTCCTGCACCTTTAATTCCCCGATTCGGGTTAGCCGGTGGGACCCCCCTCATGCACAGCATGGCAGAAAAGGTCACAGGTGACGGCCTGGCCCTCACCTGGACCTTGCATCGAGATACGCCCATGAGTTGCCCAGGAATGTTTTCTGGCATAACGTCATTTCCGCCCCGGAAGTATTTGTTTGACCCTGCAGGTCCAGTTCCGGGTCATAGTTGTTTATGCTAATTTATGCAAAGTATTTGAATAAATTATGCAAATTTATGTTAATAAAAATGACCCAATTTTAAATCCAGCTCTGGTGTCCGTGTCGTTACTCCGTCTCTCCAGCAAAATGATCCCTCTATCATTCTAAGTTTTAAAAATACATTCAAAACAGATTGAAAAAAACTGAGCTTTTACAATATTCAAATTGTCCAAGTGTCCCTCTCTTCTCTTCTTACTCCACACCTGAGCAACAAAGGGAAGCACAAGACAGCTCATCTGTTTGCAACCCTTATTGCATCTCAGACATTAACACTCTTGAAAATGTCCAAAGATACTTCACCAGAAGAGCCCTTCACTCTTCCACTCGAAATAGAATACCCTACGAGACTAGACTTTCAATCCTGGGCCTAGAAAGCTTAGAACTAAGATGCCTTAAACAAGATATAAGTATTGCCCACAAGATCATATGCTGCAACGTCCTGCCTGTCGGCGACTACTTCTGCTTCAACCACAACACAAGAGCACACAACAGATTTAAACTTAATATTAACTGCTCCAAACTTGACTGTAAAAAATATGACTTCAGTAACCGAGTTGTCGAAGCGTGGAACTCATTACCGGACTCCATAGTGTCATCCCCAAACCCCCAACTCTTTACCCTTACATTATCTACGGTTGACCTATCCAGATTCCTAAGAGGTCAGTAAGGGGCGAGTACAAGTGCACTAGAGTGCCTTCCGTCCCCTGTCCTATTGCTCTCCTATATCTCCTATACCTTTCTTCTATTCCTATATCTCTTCTATTCTTTCATTGATATGTTCTATTACTATATCTTCTTTTCTATTATCTCCTAAATATATTTTACTATGAGTATCTCCTCTATAACCTTCATCATGTATTTTACTATGTGTGTGTATATATATATATATATATATATATATATATATACCCACTAAAACCCTCATTGTGCATTGGACTAAATAAATAAATAAAATAAAATAAATAAATAAAGACATCAGTGGGGAGAGATATTAACTCCAAATGCAGCACACAAGGAGCTTCTACTCTCACAAAATATTCAAAATTATTCTCCAGAGTGGATAAACAGAATTTGTTTGTTGCCACAGCTGTCAGTCTTAAGAGGGGGTGGGGGGAATCCATCCGTGAGACTTGGCAGCATTGCAAACTAAAGCATTTACTTGCACAGCAAAACTACAAGAGTAGTGAAATACATCTATGAAATGTACCATAATACTTAAGTTTGAGATTAATGCTTCAAGTTCAGCCCTATAAAACTGTGCTTAAGTGAACACCCAGACATTCCAGGACTCTGGAGGATCCTATTTTAGTTTTTGGGAAATTTCTGAGAATTAGGGAAAGGATGTTGAGACTCAAGAAAGAGTGCAGAGAAGAGCAACAAAGGTAATTAGGGAACTAGAGGCAAAAGCATATAAAGTATGGTTGCTGGAAATGGAGATGTCTAGTTAAATGAAAAGAAGGACTAAGGATGACATGACAGCAGTGTTCTGATATCTCTGAGGTTGCCACAAAGAAGGGGGAGTGGTTAAACTATTGTCCAAGTCAACCGAGGGAAGGACAAGAAGCATGTGCCTTAAACAGGATCTAAGTATTGCCCACAAGATCATATGCTGCAATGTCCTGCCTGTCAAAGACTGCTTCAGCTTCAACCACTACAGCACAAGAGCACACAACAGATTCAAGCTTAATATTAACCGCTCCAAACTTGACTGTAAAAAATACGACTTTAGTAATTGAGTTGTCGAAGTGTGGAAATCATTACCGGACTCCGTAGTATCACCCCCTAACCCCCAACACTTTACCCTTAGACTATCCACCACGACTGACCTCTCCAGATTCCTAAGAGGTCAGTAAGGGGCGTGCATAAGCGGACTAGAGTGCCTTCTGTCCCCTGTCCTATAGTCTCTCCTATATCTCATATATCTTCTCTTCTATCCCTATATCCTTTCTGCTATTCTCTCATACATACATTTTATTCCTATATTTTCTCTTCTACTCTTTCTCTAATACATTTCACTTGAGTGTATCCTCTATAACCTTCATTGTGTATTATTGTGTATTGGACAAAATAAATAAATAAATAAAATTAACCAAGGAGAGAAGCAACCAAGAACTAAGAAGAAATCTCATGACAGTTAGAATAATTAAACAATGGAACAACTTGTCTCTATAAGTTGTAAATGCTCCAACACTGGAACTTTTAAAGAAGAGATTGGATAACCATTTATCTGAAACGGTGTAGGTTTCATGCCTAAGCAGGGGGCTGGACTTGAAGACCTCCAAAGTCCCTTCCAACTCTGTTATTTTATTTTATTCTAAAACATGGCTTTTGGAGAGTTACCGTGCTTGTCATCAACAATGCAGCCCCATATTTATGAAGTTCACTTTTTTATTTCTTTCATTAGCTCTTATCACTCTCTCTGTGGCTGCAAGATCACTTTTCTTGTTGTTAATGTAGGCAGGCAGTAGATAGTGGCTGCTGAAGTCTTGATGGTAATAAATTTGCACATGTTATTTCTCTCCATCTTATTGTCTTCTTCATTGTAAATCTTGCAAAACCTTGCCAACAGTTACTCCAATGGAAATATACTTTATATATAAAACAAGGGCAATCCTTTTCTTTAAATAAAATGTGCTTGTTAAAAGAATCTTTGATTTCCCCTTAATCCCACATGTGAAAACTAAAATGAAAGCCAGTAGAGAAATTATAAAAAGTCTTAGACAAAATTAATTCCATACTGTTGCCAATAAAAGTGCAACTAGACAGCTATTTGTCTGAAATGGTTTAGGTATGCTTGAGCAGGGGGTGGACTAGAAGACCTCCAAAGTCCCTTTCAAATCTGTTATTTTATTAAATCACCAGCAAGATACTGAAACAGCAGTCACCTCCTGTTATTGGTCCCTGACTACAGGTAGTCCTTGATTTATGACTATTTATTTAGCAACTGTTCAAAGTTGTAAATACTGAATGAGGTATTTTAGAGCCCTCCCATTAGGTCATTGTGAATGCTGTTCTTTAAACTTGTACCTTCTGAAGTATCTGCTTGGAGACGCAAGGACCATGCAAAAGGTATGGAGATAAATGGGGAAATCATCTAAATTAGGGGGAAAGGTGCTGGCCTATGAAAAAGAAAAAACCAGATATTCATGCTATTTACGTACTTATTTGAATTCTAATGTGTTGCTTTATTCATAATCACAAGTTTTTGAATTTATTTTATTTTATTCATTTATTTTGTCATTTACTTTATTATGTTATGTTATTACATAATATATTATGTTATTTATTTATTTTGTAAGGATATATATGATTACAGATAAAGTATAAGCATGATTGGGAATACGTAAGATATATAAGCATGGTTATAAGTACATGAGATAGTTACGAATACATGGGGATATTAAGACAGGGATGGTAAGCACCCTTGGGCGCTTATGCACACTTACTGATCTCTTAGGAATGGAATGAAGTCAATGGTAGACAGTCTAATGTTAAAGTTTGGGGAAGAAACTTCAGAGTCAGGTAAAGTATTACAGGCATTGACTGCTGCTGAAGTCTTATTTTTTTGCAATCAAATTTGGAGTGGTTTATGTAAAGTTTGTATATATTATTTATTTTATTTATTTATTTATTTATTTGTCATACAAATATAGTATTGTATTGTAGTATGTTTAACATAATATAAGTATAAAGTAGAGATAGAAAAGATAAAAAACACATTAGGACAGGAACTGTAGGCACAAAGGTGCACTTATGCACTCCCCTTACAGACCTCTTAGAAAAGGGGAGAGGTCTATTGTAGATAATATAAGGTTGAAGGTTTTGGGATTGGATCCTGTATTGTTGCGGTTGAAGACGAAGTAGTTGTTGACAGGTAGGACAGTACAGCAAATAATTTCCTGTGCTACACTTAGGTCAGATTGAAGATGGCATAGTTCTAAATTGTTTAGGCTCAAAATTTTAAGTCTGGTGGCATAAGGTTGCAAACAGAGGACTGAAGGAGTCTTGTGAAATTTTGCCATTCTTTCATGTTCTTCTTTACAAGTACCCAAACTTCTAGACCAAGCAATTAACACATGAAGAAAACAATAAAAATAACGCCTTCACCCACAGAAGACATATTTGCACAAAAATTGCATACGCTGGTGTACAGAAACAAATTTAGAACTCATTAATACAATATAATGCTTTGCACAAACTGTTGTAGTGATCTCTGAGTCTTCTAAATCTGCTGTTCAGGTACTAAATGCTGCAGTTTCAGGTCCATGTGGTTTGGGGGTTTTTTTTGGGGGGGGGGGGGGTTGGACTTGGACTGGACAGCCTTGTGAAAGATGCATACCAGCTGAGAAAGGAACCTCCCTGTCGCTTCAAGAATGCCTTTCCTTTGTCTCTGCGCAAATTTCAACCTCAAAGAAGCCAGGTTTTCAGCTGAAAAACTGTTTCTTGTCGTACTTAATTTTTAAATTCATGTGTATTTTTTTAAAAGGGGAAAGTACGACAAAGAAAAGAAAAAAGAGTATAAGCATTTTCTATAGATTTTCTTTCTTTGACAATGTATTTCTATTTTTTGAGTATTCCTTCTTCTGTCATTATTTTCAAAATGATTCATTATTCAGTTGTCGTTTGGCGGGCCCCAGGGGAAGAGCCTTCTCTGTGGCAGCCCGGCCCTCTGGAATCAACTCCCCCCAGAGATTAGAACGGCCCCCACCCTCCTTGTCTTTTGCAAGTTACTCAAGACCCACCTATATCGCAAGGCATGGGGGAACTAAGACATCTCCCCCAGGCTTTTTATATTTCATGTTTGGTGTGTATGTCCTGTATGTTTTTAAATTATTGGGGTTTTTATACAGTGGTACCTTAAGATACGAACTTAATTGGTGCCGGGAGGAGATTCGTAAGGTGAAAAGTACGTAAGATGAAACATTGTTTCCCATAGGAATCAATGGAAAAGCAATTAATGCATGCAAGCCCAAAACTCAGAAACCGGGAAGCCAGCCGCCACCACCAAAGGAGGCTTGAGCCTCCCTTTGCCCCACGCTGCTTCGCCCTGCCTGTTGTCCTGGGTGAAGTGCTGGGGGGAGGGAGTCAGGAAGGTCCTCCTGCTCCCCTCCCCAGCCAAAAACACAAAGACAGGCAGGGCGGAGCAGCGTGGAGCAAAGGGAGGCTGAAACCGCCGGCGGCTTCAGCTTCCCATTGCTCCGCGGGAGCGGCAGACTGCCTTTGTATTTTTGGCTGGGGGGGAGAAGCAGGAGGCGCAGGATCGGGCAGGCGGAGGGCACGCCACGAGGTAGCAGGTCAGCATCCTGGGCGGCTGGGCGGCAGGCGAGGAGGCGCGGCCGAGCGGACCTGGCTCCGGCTCCGGCTAGACCTCCAGCGAGGATGGGGTGGGCAGTGGGCGCGGCGGCAGCGGTAGCGGCAAGGGTGCATCCGATTCGGGGCTGGCGGCCCCCGACGCAGTGGGGAACATCAGCGCGTGAGGCAGGAGAGGACCGGGCGACTGGAGCAGCAGCGCGGCTTCTTTTTGCCTGGGAGGGAAGGTGAAATGCCGGCGGCTCTAGCAGCTGCTACGAGCGGCATTTCACTTTCCCTCCCTTGCAAAAAGGCCGGCATTCTGGGATGATGGGGCTGGACTTCCCAGGCGGAAGGCGTGCCCCTCTCCCCGGCATCTTTTTGCCTGGGAGGGAAAGTGAAATGCCGCTCATAGCAGCTGCTACGAGCGGCATTTCACTTTCCTTTCCAGGCAAAAAGGCCGGCATTCTGGGATGATGGGGCCGGACTTCCCAGGCGGAAGGCGTGCCCCTCTCCCCGGCATCTTTTTGCCTGGGAGGGAAGGTGAAATGCCGGCGGCTCTAGCAGCTGCTACGAGCGGCATTTCACTTTCCCTCCCTTGCAAAAAGGCCGGCATTCTGGGATGATGGGGCCGGACTTCCCAGGCGGAAGGCGTGCCCCTCTCCCCGGCATCTTTTTGCCTGGGAGGGAAAGTGAAATGCCGCTCACAGCAGCTGCTACGAGTGGCATTTCACTTTCCCTCCCAGGCAAAAAGATGCCGGCATTCTGGGATGATGGGGCTGGACTTCCCAGGCGGAAGGCGTGCCCCTCTCCCCGGCATCTTTTTGCCTGGGAGGGAAAGTGAAATGCCACTCATAGCATCTGCTACGAGCCGCATTTCACTTTCCCTCCCAGGCAAAAAGATGCCGGCATTCTGGGATGATGGGGCCGGACTTCCCAGGTGGAAGGCGTGCCCCTCTCCCCGGCATCTTTTTGCCTGGGAGGGAAAGTGAAATGCCGCTCGTAGCAGCGGCTATGAGCGGCATTTCACAGCCGGGCTGGGGGGCTTCCCAGCAACCTCCCGAACCCCGAACTTCCGGGTTCGGGGTTGGGGTGCTGGGAAGCCCCCCAGCCTGGCTTTCACCTTTTAAAACAGCCGGGCGGCTTTCCAGGAGCCTTCTGCAGCCGAACACCAAACCCGAACTTCCGCGTTCGGCTTCGGGAGGCTCCTAGAAAGCCGCGTGGCTATTTTAAAAGGTGACCTCCGGGCTGGGGGGCTTCCCAGCACCCCCCGAACCCCGAACTTTTGCCGAACTTCCGGGTTCGGGGTTCGGGGGGGTGCTGGGAAGCCCCCCAGCCCGGTGGTCACCTTTTAAAATAGCCGCGCGGCTTTCTAGGAGCCTCCCGCAGCCGAACGCCAAACCCGAACTTCCGTGTTCGGCTTTGGGAGGCTCCTAGAAAGCCATGCGGCTATTTTAAAAGATGACAGCCAGGCTAGGGGGCTTCCCAGCACCCCTCCGAACCCCGAACTTTTGCCGAACTTCCGGTTTCGGGGTTCCGGGGGGTGCTGGGAAGCCCCCCAGCCCGGCGGTCACCTTTTAAAACAGCCAGGCGGCTTCCCAGGAGCCTCCAAACGCCGAACCCGGAAGTTCGGGTTTGGCTTTCGTAACTCGAAAAACGTTCGTAAGAAGAGGCAAATTTTTTCTGAACCCTGGGTTCGTATCACGAGTTGTTCGTAAGACGAGGGGTTCGTATCTTGAGGTACCACTGTATATTTTTATTATTAGATTTGTCCCATTGTTATACTGTTTTTATTACTGTTGTGAGCCGCCCCGAGTCTTCAGAGAGGGGCAGCATACAAATCTAATAAATTATTATTATTATTATTATTATTATTATTATTATTATTATTATTATTATTATCTCTAGTGGTATTTTCTTTTCAATGAACAATTGTTCTAAACGTAGTAATGACCTCTTGTAAAATAATACTTTTCCCCTCCTATATGTTCTGGAAAGAAAATTGGGAGTTGGGTTATTTAGCTGTCTAATAAGCTATTAAATTAAATTTCATAAAATATTTAGCTCAATCAAGACTAAAGAAATCTGAAGGACAAAAGCAGGTTGAAAATGGCCTGTCATTCTGACATTTACCACACATTTATTTTCCTGGTGGAAAGTACTACTGACCTTTTCACATCACAGAAAGCATTATCAAATCCCACTTAACCAAATCCTGGAAAATTCACAAGAACCACTGTGAATAAACCTCTCCAGTATTGCACGAGCCATATGAGGATGAAAAAGCTTTCTGCTTGCTTTAAGAAACTTGCAAAGTTATGAACCTTTTCAGTGAGTCATGCACTCTTTTGTAATTTTAAAATTCTACTTTATGGTTCAGATTGAAGACCTATAGAATACTTTTTCCTGAGGAGCCATGATTCATTCATGATAAGAGGTAGACAAATTGGTCAAATTCAGTTTTACAGTTTCTCATTTTACTGACTGTGTTTAATTCTGCTTTCATGCTAATTTAACCCAATCATCCATACAATCAGTGTTATGCATTTATTTTGGGTGACTCTCTTCTAAAGTAAACATTTTTACGAGCATACATTTTTTGCAAACAATTTGCCCTAAATAAAATCTTCTTCTACATTATGGCTATTTTGCATGGCTGTTTGATTTTTATATTGCAGCCTTTCCAAATCTGGTACCAAAATGGGGAATGAGAATGCAAAGTAGGGACAACATAAGAAAAACATAAAATGCAAATAAAAGCAATCTGGGGGTATAGGGAGAATCTAGTCACTCTTATAACTATATAGAGGAAAGGAAAAGGCACATTTGCAAAATGTTGTTCTTTATAGCTGCACGAATCCCAGCGAACAGTTAGGTCCCACAGAGTGGGTCTTCTCCGGGTCCTGTCAACTAAACAATGTCGCTTGCTGGGACCCAGGGGAAGAGCCTTCTCTGTGGCGGCCCTGACCCTCTGGAACCAACTCCCCCCAGAGATTAGAATTGCTCCCCCCCTCCTTGCCTTTCGTAAGCTTCTTAAAACCCACCTCTGCCGCCAGGCATGGGGGAATTGAGATACTTTTTCCCCCTAGGCCTTTACAATTTTATGCATGGTATGTCTGTATGTATGTTGGTTTTACAATAGGGGTTTTTAACTGTTTATATTGGATTGTCATATGCTGTTTACTACTGTTGTTAGCCGCCCCGAGTCTACGGAGAGGAGCGGCATACAAATCCAATAAAATCCAATAAAATCAAATAGCAAAAAGGATTTAAAATAGAAACACATATTTATCTTTGGAATTACTGTCAATCAGAGTTAGTCAGAATAGAGCTTCCACTGATTAATTGTTCTAACTCGCATGAAATTACTCCTTAGTTCTAGGCTGCTTCTCTCCTTGATACGTTTCCATCCATTGTTTCTTACTCTGCTCTCTGGTGCTTTGGAAAATAATTTGACCCCCTCTTCTTTGTGGCAGCCCCTCAAATACTGCTATCATATTACCCTTTGACCTGATAGTGTGGATGTCAGCATTTGATCATACGTGTTAATCAGTTATGGGGATGAATCATTGCCACTTGACTGAAAAGTTTGTTTGGTGGAAAAAATAAGGGAACCATGCAAAAGAGAATTTGTTGCAACATGGGTGAATTTCACGTACACTACCAGAGTATAAGAAAGAGTTAACCAGTCTGGGAATAGCCCACCATGGTTCAATTCATGCCAAAAAAGCTATAAAACAGAAGGAGGTTTCTTTCAGAAAATGGAACCCCTGTAAGAAAGAGGAACAGAAATTCTGAAGACAAAATGGTTAGTGTGGAATATCAGAAAGAAAGGAAAAAAATATTGAAGCGCATATGACAAAACAGAAAGGAAAATAATTTCTTTAAATATATTCAAAGGAAAAAACAGCCAGATAAGTAGTTGGGTCGTTGAATGACAAAAGATGTTGAAGGAGTTAGAGAAATTGAATTAATTCTTTGCCTCTGTCTCTATGACACAAGGTATCAGAAAACTTCCCAAGTATACATTGAAATTCTCAGGAAGGAAATCTGAACAATTTAAGCTACCATAATTGAGCTAACCCCCCCAAAAAGATATTTTGCTTAATTTATACAGTATATTGATGGGACCTGGACTCTCTGTAACTAATCTGAAAAAAATATTTTGGCATCATAATGGGTATCACAATAAAGTTATCAATTCGCTGTACAGCAGACATTTTTTAAAAAGGAGAATCTCATCTTACTGATCATTAAGCAAGGGATTGGCAAAAAAAATTAGATTTTTTTTAAAAATGCAAAAGACAGCACCAAAATTATCTAAAGTCTTGAAATCCTTCCTTCCAGATTTGTTTTTAAATAATTGTTTTATTTAGAAAAAAAATGTTTCATAGAGGATATTATTGAGATGCATAAATTGATGCTTTGGTTTCTCTCAAAGCACAAGGACCACAGTTCAGTCAATGCATAGGACTATAAGGAGATTTAAAATAGATGCAATGAAGTACTTCATACAGAGCGTAATTAATATATAGAATTGATTACCACAAAATACGGTGGTTTTAGGAAAGGATTACATAAATTAATGGCGCATAGGTATATTAAAGGTTGGTAGTTTTAGCATTACTTCTAGTCCATAGGAGCATCATGACTTTGAATATCAGTTCCAGGGAATTAATAGCAAGAGAAAGAGATATTTTCATCTCTGGCTTGTGGCCATCTGTGTGGTCAATATGAAATAGCTCTAAATGGTATTGGCTTAATTCAGTTGAATTGCTCTTTCGTGTTTAGGTAATGCCTGTCAACTTTGAGTTTGGCCATAATGTCACAAGCAAAACTTCTGTTCAACTGAGGATAAGAAAGAAAAAGAAAAGCATAAAGGTGGAGTGGTTTATTTAGAAGGAACACATGTTTTTTTAACATTTTCAAGAGACAGCAAGAAAAAAGAAATATTTCACCAGCCAATTCCAATTCAGAATTTTGGATCCATGCATCTTAAAAAGATGTCCCCTCCCATACAAAAAACAACAACAACAACATAAAAACACCCTGAAACCTAAATGCTTGAGATATTTTAGCACTTCTTTCCTCATTAGTTTTTCATTTCTATTTCTGCATTCTTCCTGCTAGAAACCCACAGTCTTTGAGTCACTGAGAACTCGGCTTAAGCAGAACTCTCAGCATGAGAGACAATGGGTGGGTGGGGGAAATGCAGAGGAGTACAGAAAAAATAAAAAGCAAAAGGATATTATATGAATCTATATTATTAGATACCCCTTAGTTTCTGGAAGCCAATTCAAAATCTAATCACAAACTCCATTAACAGTAGATGGCTTCAGTAGCAAATATCCAATATATTGAACTATGCATGCCTGCGGCCCCCAAATGTTTGAGCACCAGGGACTGGTTCTATGGAGATTTTTTTTTCTTTTTCTGTAGACTGGAGGGATCATGATTTTACATGCTGCCTGCATATTATAGATGGTGCTTCACTTGTTTGTGCAGCTTGGCTGCTGGCATCCCAAAGATCAGTGCTGGTCCAAAGACGGAGGGTTAGGGACCATGATGTATGCCTACTTTTTATTTGTTATTTTTATTCATTAGCAACACAGATATTTTTTCAAGGCAATTGTTGAATAGGTAGGAGCCCTTTAAATTGTTAACATATCCAGCCTCCAAGAATTCCAAAGTAGAAACTCAATAAACATTTAGACTGCTTTCCGGAGGCTAAGCTTAATTAATTTATTCTGGAGCATTGTGTAGGAGCTGTTCAACAAAATAAAACTTTAGCCTTCTCATTTACTCTATTCCCCCCTCCTCCCAAAAAAGTTTTATTTAAAAAAATAGAGGGAAAGATTACTTTAAAAGAAGCAAGGAAAATACTACTTCACATGTCAAATTTTTATGAATGTTATGTATGGGAAAGGGAAAGAACCAGCAAATGCAATTGTAAACCAGAGGACAAAAAATATCAGTGACTCTATTTTAACATTAGTTATTTATATTGCTTATTTATTTAATTAATGAAATTTTATAAGGCAACCCAACTCTGTAATGCCGTACACACAATATTGCACATTTGACACTGTTCTCTCTATTAGCCATGTCTCTTTCTTATTGACCTCATTTCCTTTTATTTATTTATTTTTTAAAACAAGGCTTTTCTATAACTTTATTTACTGGTTCTGCTCTGAATCAGCCAACTGAATAACAAAAGTATAATAATATGTGAGCATGTAATCAGTTCAACTAATTTCTGAAAGCAAGAAAGGAAAGAAATTGTGTCAAGTCTATTTTCAACATAGTGGAGCCGAAAGTGGTCCTCTTCAGAGAGAGACATCATGGGCTCTGTTAAGATTTAGTCAGGAGAGTGTCAAAAAGTCACCTATCCTACTACTGGAAACACAAAATAATAGGTGATCTTGGAGTGTGATCGTGGCTGAAAGCATAGTACCAACCTTTTAAAGCCAGACTGAAAGCATTTTTATGACACTGTATTTGTTGAGGTTATTTGGTTTGATTTGGCACTTTCTGACTCCAGCACAATTCTGGGTGGCTGTGGAGTTTGAGAACTTAGCATGAGCTCTACCAAGCCATATGCTATGAGACAATTAATAGGGCTTATATCTCTTAAGTACATGTTATCATATTGGTCAATAATGTGTATGAAATTAACAAGCTAATACCACTTGTGACTAGCAGTCAAGATAAATGGAATGTGAAACAGAAGGTATTAAAGTATACATTTTATTAAAGGACAATGTTTAGAAAACATGAATAATAAGGAACCGTGGTGGTGCAGTTGTTAGAATGTAGTATTCCAGGCTAACTCTGCTTACAGTCTGGACTTCAATCCTAAAGTGTTTAAGATTGGCTCAGATCTCCATCCTTCTGAGGTCACTAAAATGAGAACTCAAATTGTTGTGGACAATGTGATGATATAGTACACCATCCAGAGACTTCTGTAAAGCACTGAAAGGGAGTGTCTATGTCTAAGTGCTATTGCTAAGTTTGGGGTTTTTGTTTGTTTGTTTGTTTGTTCGTTTGTGTGGCCACTCACTCTATAGCCGCCCCGAGTCCAGGGAGAGGGGCAGTATACAAATCAAATCAAATCAAATCAGATAATAAATAAATAATAAATAAATAAATAAATAAATAAACAAACAAACAAATAAATAAATAGATCTGAACAAGTCACAGCAGTAATAACACTATAAACCATAAAATCATTTTAAAAAACCAAAACTAAAACCAAGAACTACAACTTCCTGGTGCCTTAATAATCTCCTAGGATGCCCCAGAAGAACTATGAAGTCCCATTACTCTACTCTAGTGCCTGGTAAAGATCCAGGTTTTGATGGTTTTCTAGAAGGCTAAAGAAAGGGTGGGTGGGGGCCCAGGAAAGATATTTTTCAAGATAGAGGCAGCTATGAAAAAAGCACATTTCCTAAGTCTCACAAAATGACAACATTTCAGAGAAAGGATCTGGATTGTGCCTACCAATGTAATGAAGTGGGCAGATACTCTCAGAAACTGATAGTCCCACAAATAACCTGGTCCTGTGCCATGTAAGGTTTTAAAAGTAATAGCCAGCAGCTTCAATAATAGGCTCATGCAGCTAATAACTAATTAGTTATCTAATTAAGCTTCTTTCATTTAGGAAATGGGACAATTTTACCAAGTCACTGCAACCTCTTAAATAGCCTCAGAACCTGCACATGTTACTAGACACTTAAGGGTTAAATGAGCTGTGGAGTCAAGCAGATACAGGGGGGAAGGAAAGTCAAAAAATTATTTCAGAAAAAATAGATAAAATTGAATTTTCATCATATAGTCATCTCCATATGCAGATCTTGACTAAAAGAATGGTTTGAACAGCTGAATGGAAACACAAAAGGCTTTACCTTAAAAGGTTTATTAAACAACAACAGCAACAACCTCTCATTGCCCTGATCTTGTCAACTTCACTCCATGTACTTTGAAAGCATTTGATGCTCAGTACTCATTACATGGAATTGAATGCAAGTAACTGAAACAAATGATTCTTTGCAGGTAGGTATTTGCAGTGCCTCATTAGAACCAGCAGATTCAAAATAGGTGACCTTTTTTTTTTTAGCTTGCCTTGAAAATAGGATGGACATATGTTAAATATGAAACAAAGTATGTATTTCACTGTTTCTCAAATGTCTCTACCATTGGAGCTCATTCGATGCTTTTATTATAATATTTCAATGTCTGCTTTTTTCAAAATCCATTGATTTACACCTAGTTAAATACACATCTTTCTATCTTTACTCTGTTTCTTTTCACCTTCTTCCAACTCTTTGGCTATTGGATTCTCTTTGGATCTTCAAGTCACTTCATAGAAAAGACTTTGCAGATATTTGTTTTCAGCACTTCCAGATTCCCATTGTCATCACAGCAGATCTAGCTTTATGCTATGCTATAAAGGGTGTGATACTCTTTGAATACATGCAATTAAATATTCTCAGTTGCTTAGGATTGCTTTACATAACCAATATGTTGAATATTATTTAAAAAAACAGTTTTACACTTATCTGTAGGGCTTTTTGTTTTGTTTTTATCTTTGGGGAGTTCACATTTGTTTGTAGAGATTGGAATATAAGAGATCTTATATTGCAATTGATTATACACAGTGAAGGGCTGCAAAAAATTTTTACTACCACACTGTGGGCGTGGATTATTTTGTGGGTGTGGCATACATATTACACACAAGTACACAAAAATATACATTATCTATTACATAAACAGTATGTGTATGTCTACGGAGAGAGGGGGCATACAAATCTAAATAATAATAATAATAATAATAATAATAATAATAATAATAATAATAATAACAACAACAATAATAATGAACACACACACAGCTCTTCTAAAGTTATACACATTCAACCTCATTTACTGCAATAGGAAAAAACATTCCCAGAGCCCAGAAGGGAAAAAAGAAAAGAAAAAAATTCTACTGGTTCTGTGTACTTGACCGTACCCATAGGAGCCCATTACTGATTATACATGAGGTTCTGCACTTGGAGAATGAGTAGATTAATAGACCATGGAAGAGAAATATTGAGCAAACTGGACAACTACATATATTGTTTATTTTAGCAGATTAGACACCATTGTTTTCTACTTCAATTTTTTTCTATCAAATTGGTTTTTGATCATAAAAAGCATAGTTGCAGAAGATTTGATTGTTTATGTTTGAGATTTTCTTGAAGAAGGAAGGAAGGAAGGAAAGAAAGAAAGAAAGAAAGAAAGAAAGAAACCAACAAACAATAACAAGATTCAAATAAGAAGGGAACAAAAGTTCCCTCAGAGTGGGCCTCCTCCGGGTCCCGTCAACTAAACAATGCCGGTTGGCGGGCCCCAGGGGGAGAGCCTTCTCTGTGGCGGCACCGACTCTCTGGAACCAACTCCCCCCAGAGATCAGAACTGCCCCTACTCTTCCTGCCTTCCGTAAACTCCTCAAAACCCACCTTTGCCGTCAGGCATGGGGAAACTAAACATCTTCCCCTGGGCACGTTGAATTTATATATGGTATGCTTGTGTGTGTGTATGTTAGTATAAGGGTTTTTCTTAAATTTATAATATTTTAATTAATTGGATTAATGTATTGGATTGTTTTTTCACTTGTTGTGAGCCGCCCCGAGTTTTCGGAGAGGGGTGGCATACAAATCCAAATAATAAATAAATAAATAAATAAAACCTAAGCATATGTTTAACTCTAACACTTTAATAATTTATTTCAGGTAGCATAATTTAATCATTTAACACAGTTTATCTTGCTTGTCTGCAACTGGCAGAACTGAATGTTCGCAAAAAAAAAGAAAGGAAAACAAGTTCACTTCCAATATTCAACACACTGGTTATGCAAAGACTTTCCAGACAACTGACATATACTTAATTGTGTGTTAAACCAATATAAAGACATTGTGTGAATCAAAGTGACTTTTAAATTGTTTAGAAAAATGCTGACAACAGGCCCAATTAAAAATCTACATCCTCAATGTGAAACTTATGGCTTAATATATTAATCACACAGATTAATTCTTTCAACTCTAATTGAGGTGTAATGTGAGATCTGCTTGCCAGAATTCTATACCCAAGGGAATAAATACCACTTATCCAAATTCACTGTGAGATGTAATTGTATCTCAGTCAGCAACACATAAAACTTACTGAGATTTTAAAATGGTGATCCTACACAAATATTTGGCATTAATCTCATAAAATTTATTGGGACTTATTTCTAAATAGATATATTTAGAATTGTCCTGCTAAAATCCTAGCTATTGATTTTTCAGAAATATTTTGGATAATTATCTTTGTTGTTCTCACTCCGTGAGATTATCAAATATTTATCTTTAGATCTCTCCTTGGGCAAATCCAGTTGCAACATTTGTACAGTGCAATTTCCACAAAACAGACTGTTTTAATATTTATTTTCTCATTTGTTCTGAAACCCATATCTCTTGGGACATTCAATTTGGCATAGTTTCTTCTTTTCGGGAATTATACAAGACTGAATTTGGAGATTTTTCAAATTTGAACATTTAGACAGAATGTTCATGTTAGATAGAAGGATACTTTCTGGATATTGAGTCTCCAGTTCCCTAACTACCCTAGTAGTTTTTTAAATATTAAATTCTTATGTCTGGAATAGAATAATTATGTTTGATAATGCTGTGTTTTACTGTAACACAGATTCTCTATCTGGTTTATGTAAAAGGAACAAGAACATCAACTTTAAATCCAGAAATATCTAGATGAAGCTGGAATATAATGCAAATATAAACACCATTTTTAATCAAATAGATCACTAAAAAGCAGAGTTTGTGAAGTGGAGAATTGTAAGAGCTGGCAATGTGAGAATATCATATTCTGGAATATAAGCTTTTTTTTAGGAGAAGGCATCTGATAGGGGACAGGAAGAAAACAGCATCATCATTATAAATGGGAATAATGTTAAGGACAGATACATCTGGATGTGACATGCAAATAGCCATTAGGAATTGGAAGGTCACTTCCTTTCACTAAAATTTGAAGTACCGAATTTATTAAATGATTGTGTGAAGAAATGGGTTTAATACTGTCTACAGCCTTGCATTGTTAAGCTAACAATAATGACTGATGCATCTCTGAATAATAATAATAATAATAATAATAGTAATTATTATTATTATTATTATTATTATTATTATTATTATTTATTAGATTTGTATGCTGCCCCTCTCCGAAGACGGGGCAGGAAGCCAGGAAGATTCCTGATGAAGATTTCTCCTAAGTCCTCGCTTTACGACCATGCTGGCTGCTGCTTTAATCTAATTGGCTGAGATGCAGACAGCAAGCAAGCGGGAAAACAAAGCCCTGCTATTGGTTCAAGACTTGACAGCTCCACTATAAAAGGGAGCTGTCAAGCTGCTGTGTTGTTGTCTTCTGCTGAAATAAAAGTTGCCGTTCGGTTCTTCTTAGTCTGCCTCAATTCTTGTCAGCTGCCCTCCCTGACAATTCAACAGTTTCATAAGAGCCTTTGTACATATGTAACTTCTCTCAGGATTGTCCTTCATAAACTACACAACAGTCTTGTATAGATATCTCACCAAAATGAGCTAATCATTCTTGATGCTTTAAAAGGGCTTTGATGTTTGTTCTGTCAAGTTAAAACATGCCATGTCTAGTTTAATAACTCAGCTAAGTTATTTGGGTAAATATGTGAGTTTAGATTTCCTTCCCGGAGAGAGTTCTTCCTTCCTCACTTGCCTTTGCCCTGCCCATACATATGCTCAGAAAACAATATACACACTGTTACTTGCATTGGACATTGGATATTTGCTATTTTCTAATTATAATCTTATTATCATAATCTTTTCTTCTTTGTTACCCTCTGTAAATAATTATGTCAGTATGTACAGATCTCTACTGAAGAAGTTTTAGAAGGTATTTTTAAAATCAAATGTTCTCAGTGCCTTCAAATTTACTTATTTTTGGGTCCCGACTAAAACTTCCAAATTACCACTGAAATTTCATTTTACCCAATAAATAACACACTCTAAATATATATTATTTATCAAATATCTTCTATTTTTCTTTTAAAAGAGGCAATAGCTCTTAGTTTATAAATGCTTCACTGTAATAGACTTATAGTAGGCTTTAAAAAGGCAGCCCAGCTAACATTCATGTTGTGCAGTCTTTCTCCTAGGTCCACCCCCCCCCAAGGGTCACCCATACACTAAGCAATGTCTGTTTGATATTGTTGTGAGTGCTCCTCGTCCAACTCTGGTAATGATAAATTCTAAGGAGGAGGAGCCAGGCCCATCTTTGTACCGGGGGCCAGTGGTGTTGCCAGCTGATGCAGAGTGAGGGAGAAATAGACCTGGATGAACCTGAAGGACCACCAGAGGTGGCAGATATGCCAATGAGAGTAGAGTCTGACTTAGAGGAAGAGGAAGATCTGGAGCCTTTGCTAGATGCCTGCTTTAGAAGACTAAGAAAAAGACAAGAATACTTGTATGGGAAAAGGAAAAAGTCTGTAGTTTGTAACTGTTGTTGATCACTTCCTATAGGTAGGGTGGTGTATGGGTAATTTGAGGTGGAGTTCCAATGTTTTGCAATGGAGTCAGATGATGTTTGAGGGTTTAAGCCAGGTGATGCTAGCCACCTGTTATTTTCCTACTAAAATCCTTGGAGTAATAGTACCCTGTCTGCGGAGATGCTGGGAAGCTGTAAAAGTAAATCTGTGAAACTGGAGACTCCTTATCTCATGAAGGAATGTGCAAGTAGCTTTGGTCTTTGGCAATAGCTTAGCTGCAGAACTGTTATTTCTTAATTACCCTCACTGAGAATCTGCCAAGATTATCTCACAGGCATGACTTTGGCTTGTGAAAATGAGACTTTATATATAAAAGGTTGATTTGAAATATCAGTGTGTGTATTCCTCCTGCATAGGCCCAGGATAGAACAGATATATACCATCAAATGGATGCTGATAATACCACTCAGCTTCATATGACATACACCTGGAAATATATGTTGGAACCAGCATTGTATCCTACACATATTAACATACCAAATCAGAAAAGGGCTTTCACCTTAGTCTATTATAAGGGTGTCAAACTCAAGACCTACAGGCCGCATCTGGCCTATAGGGTGCTTAGAACTTGTCTGCATGGCTGCCTTGGAAACAGTGAAGCAACATCCTAGGGTGCCTCTGCCAGAGAAAACAGAGTTCCTGATGGCCATGTGCAGCCCCACAAGCTCAACTTTTACTGGCAGAAGAGAGCAAAGCAAACTACTAGCAAAGGTGGATCCCCCCAACCCTTCCTGGACAACCACAAGGCCTTCCAACATGAGTGGTGTCAAGCTGGCCATGCCTACCCTGGTTACACCCACCTGGCCATGCTCCCTGGCTCTCCGAAGTCAAACACAACCCTGATGAGGCCTTCAATAAAATTGAGTTTGACATGCCTGGTCTATTGTAATGCTTTCCCTTCAGCACCTCTGGCTGGAAGATACAAAATACTCATACTCATATGGACTATGCTCTTGAGACTTATGACAGGTAGGAACAATTGGACATTTCTTCTGTATTGCCAATTTTATATAGAACCTCAAATTCTAATTACCTCACTTCTAATTAGCAAAAGCAATTTCTGATATCCAAATAACACATATTTGAGTGGTATGCATGCAAAACTCGGCAAAGAATAATTAACAGCATTTGAACGAAGTAGCCAGAAATTATTTAGTTTCAACATTAACCATTGGCTTTGGTAAATACATGTTGTGCTGCCAGTTATAAATTTAAAGGTTATTATTGCACTCAGAAAGAGTGAGAGCACGTTATAAAACTAGTATAAAATCAGCTGATACAATTGTTCTGTCCCAATTGTTTGAGTTCATAAATGGGTCTCTTAAATAATTTTTTTTCTTCCAAATTAGCTGCAGTTATAGATACTTAGAATGTTGGAAGGAACATATACCTCAGAGCGATGAGAAAGCAGATGGAGTTTTTTATCTATGTCTATATGTAAATGGATATAAAAATTGTCCACATAATTTGAACAAACGCTGTACAGTATTGGTTTAGTGATTTTATTCCAATTTTTTCCTGCAGTTTAATAGATCAGCAGTGGTAGATCATCAGTAAATTGCTTTAATTTGGAAATCTGGCAATGACTTTTTCCTCATTACCTATTTCAGTTCTAAAAACAGGGTCAATTAATTTCTAATTCTGAATTTTATCAAAGAAAAGCATATTTGTAGCACTATTTCAACAATTTAAATACCCCAATTGCAGGAAGGGGCAGAAGAATAATACCAGAAACTCTTACATGAGCTAACATCTGAATACAAGGAAGTATCTAAGGAACACAATAAATGTATTTTAAAGTGAACTGATAGCTATTGTGAATATTATCCACTGAACCAGTAAAGAACCTTAATTATCTCCACTCATTACAACCATGAAATGACTAATTAAAGCATTTCTGTAAAATCGAAGTGGGGGTTAAATTCTTCTCTCTGTTCTATTTTTTTCAGAGTATGGTTTGTTCTGAGGAAGAGGCATAAAAAGTGTTGATAGTTTAGTCATTATTTATAATTAGCAAAATCTAATGGTAATTCAAAAATAGAATAGCTTCATAAATAAAAACACTCTTCTTTTTGCTCACAATTTATCCTGATGTAATTTACCATGAGGGCAGTATCTCCTCTCTCCCTTTTTTCTCTCAAACACACACACACAAACACACTTTTTTTTTCTTTGCAGCAATTCAACTGTTGTTCCTGGATAAGAATTGAATTCAATTACTTAGAGATGCCAATCTCCTAGAGCAAGAAAAGTGTTCTCTAAGAAGATATATATTTGCAAAAAAGAAAAGAAAAGAAAAAGAAAACACTTCAACTGACATCCCTAGAAATCAATAACTTTTCATACCAGCAAAACAGCCAAGCACTAGTACTGGCAATCTTTGCATTGATAACTATATTTATAATTTCTCACCCAGATCAACTCTTTATTTCAAGTCTCCTCAGGCAAAGCCGCTGTTGTTTGGCCTTCATAAATACCATTTATTATTCTAGTTATTGGTATATTTAGAATACTGTTGACTATTCACATAACATGACGCTCGGGAGACAGGAGAGGAAGGGGCACCAATCTCTGGGGCGGCACCGATCTCTGGGGTGGCAGAGGGTCGGAATATTCCAGTGTTGCTGGGGAGAGGCAGATATGGCGGGGGCCACAGAGTTAGCCGTTCCAGGGGAACGAGGGATCGTTGCTTAATAACGGTCCCTTGTTCTGGCTCTGTGAGCCCAATCTTGGGTACTGGTGATGAGTGTAACTCTGGCCCTGGGCTCAGGTTGCTGCTGCTTAATGCCAGGTCGGTGGTAAATAAAGCTCTCCTCATCCGGGATCTTATCCTGGATGAGGAGGCCGACCTGGCATGTATTATTGAAACCTGGCTGGGCCCAGAGGGAGGTGTTCCTCTCTCTAAAATCTGCCCAGCCGGGTTTCAGATATGGCATCAACCTCGACCCCAGGGAAGGGGGGGGAGTGGCTATTATAGCCAGGGAGAGCCTTTGCCTACGTAGACTCATTGCTCCGGAAATTGCGGGTTGTGAGTCTCTCTTGCTGAAGTTGGACTTAGGGGTTCAGGTGGGCTTATTTCTCACGTACCTGCCTCCCAGCTGCGTGTCAAAAGCCCTGCCTGTGCTACTCGAGGAGGTAGCCGGGTTGGCGGTGGAGTTCCCCGGACTCATTGTCCTGGGGGACTTCAATCTGCCATCACTCGGCGAAACCTCTGAGTTGGCACAGGAGTTCATGGCCACCATGACAGCCATAGACCTGACTCAAGTAGTACAGGGTCCGACTCACGAGGGAGGGCACGCACCTGACATGGTATTTCTTCCCGAGCAATTGAGTAATGGTCTGAGACTAAGGAGCTTAGAAGCATTGCCTTTGTCATGGTCAGACCATTTTCTACTACGGCTTGACTTCCTGGCTCCAATACTTCCCCGCCGGGAGGCGGAACAAATTAAGATGTTCCGCCCCAGACGCCTGATGGACCCAGAGGGCTTTCAGACGGCACTTGGGGTTATTCCAGAGGCACTCGTCCACAGTTCGGCGGAGTCTCTTGCGGAGGCCTGGAACAGGGCTGCGGCGGAGGCTCTTGACCGAATTGCGCCTTTGCGACCTCTCCGTGGCGCTAGACCCCATAGAGCCCCATGGTTCAAAGAGGAGCTCCGGGAGTTGAAACGCCAAAAGAGACGTCTAGAGAAGCGATGGAGGAAGAGTAGGTCTGAATCTGATCGAACACTTGTAAGAGCTTTTATTAAGACTTACAAAGTGGCGCTCAAGGTGGCAAGATGCGCGTACCATGCCGCCTTGATTGCATCAGCGGAATCCCACCCGGCCGCTCTGTTTAGGGTGACCCGCTCCCTTCTTAACCAGGGGGGATTTGGGGAGCCCTTGCAGAGCAGTGCTGAGGATTTTAACATGTTTTTCGCTGATAAAGTCGCTCAGATCCGGGCCGATCTCGACTCCAATTGGAAAACAGAGTCGACTGACAACGAGTCAGTCGAGGTGACTGGGGCACGTACTTGTCCACCTGTCTGGGAAGAGTTTGATCTGGTGACACCTGATGAAGTGGACAAGGCCATTGGAGCTGTGAGTTCCGCCACCTGTTTACTGGATCCGTGTCCCTCCTGGTTGGTCTCGGCCAGCAGGGAGGTGACACGGAGATGGGCCCAGGAGATTACCAACGCTTCCTTGGGGAGGGGAGTCTTTCCAACACTCTATAAAGAAGCGCTTGTGCGCCCCCTCCTCAAGAAGCCTTCCCTGGACCCAGCCGTGCTTAATAACTATCGTCCAGTCTCCAACCTTCCCTTTATGGGGAAGGTTGTTGAGAAGGTGGTGGCACTCCAGCTCCAACGGTCCTTGGAAGAAGCCGATTATCTAGGTCCCCAGCAGTCGGGTTTCAGGCCCGGTTACAGCACGGAAACTGCTTTGGTCGCGTTGATGGATGATCTCTGGCAGGCCCGGGACAGGGGTTTATCCTCTGTCCTGGTGCTCCTCGACCTCTCAGCGGCTTTCGATACCATCGACCATGGTATCCTTCTGCACCGGCTGGAGGGGTTGGGGGTGGGAGGAACTGTTCTCCAGTGGTTCTCCTCCTACCTCTCTGGCCGGTCGCAGTCGGTGTTAGTGGGGGGTCAGAGGTCGGCTCCGAGGTCTCTCCCTTGTGGGGTGCCTCAGGGGTCGGTCCTCTCCCCCCTGCTATTTAATATCTACATGAAACCGCTGGGTGAGATCATCCAAGGACATGGGGTGAGGTATCATCAATATGCTGATGATACCCAGCTTTACATCTCCACCCCATGTCCAGTCAATGAAGTGGTGGAAGTGATGTGCCGGTGCCTGGAGGCTGTTGGGGCCTGGATGGGTGTCAACAGACTCAAACTCAACCCGGATAAGACGGAGTGGCTGTGGGTTTTGCCTCCCAAGGACAATCCCATCTGTCCGTCCATTACCCTGGGGGGGGAATTATTGACCCCCTCAGAGAGGGTCCGCAACTTGGGCGTCCTCCTCGATCCACAGCTCACATTAGAGAACCATCTTTCAGCTGTGGCAAGGGGGGCGTTTGCCCAGGTTCGCCTGGTGCACCAGTTGCGGCCCTATCTGGACCGTGACTCATTGCTCACAGTCACTCATGCCCTCATCACCTCAAGGTTCGACTACTGTAATGCTCTCTACATGGGGCTACCTTTGAAAAGTGTTCGGAAACTTCAGATCGTGCAGAATGCAGCTGCGAGAGCAGTCATGGGCTTACCTAGGTATGCCCATGTTTCACCATCACTCCGCAGTCTGCATTGGCTGCCGATCAATTTCCGGTCACAATTCAAAGTGTTGGTTATGACCTTTAAAGCCCTTCATGGCACTGGACCAGAATATCTCCGAGACCGCCTCCTGCCACACGAATCCCAGCGACCGATTAGGTCCCACAGAGTGGGCCTTCTCCAGGTCCTGTCAACTAAACAATGTCGGTTGGCGGGCCCCAGGGGAAGAGCCTTCTCTGTGGCGGCACCGGCTCTCTGGATCCAACTCCCCCCAGAGATTAGAACTGCCCCTACTCTTCCTGCCTTCCGTAAACTCCTGACACCTTTGCCGTCAGGCATGGGGGAATTGAAACATCTCCCCCGGGCATGTTCAATGTATACATGGTATGCTTGTGTGTGTGTCTGTTAGTATATGGGGTTCTTTTAAATCTTTAAATATTTTAAAGTTATTTGGATTATTTATGATTTGTTCTATCTTGTTGTGAGCCGCCCCGAGTCTTCGGAGAGGGGCGGCATACAAATCTAAATAATAAATAAATAAAATAAATAATAAATATCATTTCAAAGTGAAGTGCAGAAAGAGTAAAGCAGCCAGTCGGGAGGTAACATTGTAACATTAATTAATTAACTTCATAATACTGGAGACCCAAATTTCCAATATAATGAGCAATAAGTAGAATGATTTGTTTTTTTTAAAGTAAAAGTGGTGGGATATTCTATTGAAAGATGATGGTACAGTGTGGGAGGATTTCATAAAAACAGTCATAAAAACAACCAAAAATGCACATGTACAAGGGAGAAAGATATTATTTGGGGAGTCTTTCAAGTAGTGATAATCCTGTATATAAAATAGGTAGGCCATCTTGGAAAAAAAATACTGTAATTCAACTTTTTTTTCTGGACCTTTTGGTCCAGATTATATCCTTGACCTCCCCAGTTATAAAAAAGGATGTCATAAAGGACTAGAAGTTTGAGATTCTATCTAATAAAATCTATTTTTATTCTTTTATATCTTCTGCTAACTTTGATTTCTTCCACAATCAAACATTATTATTCCCTTTTATATTAAAGGGTCTGTTCTCCTTTAAGAATAATTGTATATTCTCTCTTGTTCTCTCTAGTCAACCTTCAAGTCACCTCTTATCATCTTTTTATTTTCCAGTCAACAACATTTTCCACAGGAAGATTTTTTACAATTAATTTCAAAATCTTTGTGAGTGAGACACACACACACACACACACACACACAAAATTATTCTTTGAAGTTCATCTAGCCCCTTAATGTTCCAAATTCCTAGTCCCTTTTTGCTGTTTTCCCAAAGGTAAATCTTTTCTTTTTAATCATTAAATTTACATTAGAGCTTTTTAAATTCAAGGTAGAAGAATGATGTGGTAAAGCTTACCCTTTAGAAAGTTATTGAAGAAATTAAAAATAAGCAGCTTCCGAAAGTAGTTTGAGAGATGACACGGGGAAACCCAGAGCCTCCTTGTGAACTACCAAAAGGTGGTTTAGACAGGATTATTTCCCTAACTTTCAGAATCCTCATACTTGCTGGACGTCACCATTTCAAAATCTCTCCAAAGAGAAATTTTGTGTGGAACAAACTTGTGAGCAATTCTTGTCCTTTCTTTGCTCTGGAGAGGAATTGCAAGGACTCCATCTTTGGAATTTACCAGCTCTTAATTTCTGCCACAGTAATCAGCTTTTCAAAAAGTGAACCTATGCTCAATCTGCCATTGTTCCCTTGAAAGTCCCAATAACCTAATTTATATTTCATGGAACATGAAATTTTTTCAGCATTTTTTCCTCAAATGTTTGTGTTTCTCTAATTTTGCATTGCTCTAAATGTTTATTGATTTATTTAGAAATGCATATGGCCATCCATCTTAATTATATAATTATATGTCCAATCAACGAAGCAGTGGAAGTGATGTGCCAGTGCCTGGAGGCTGTTGGGGCCTGGATGGGTGTCAACAGACTCAAACTCAACCCGGATAAGACTGAGTGGCTGTGGGTTTTGCCTCCCAAGGACAATTCCATCTGTCCATCCATCACCCTGGGGGGGGAATTATTGACCCCCTCAGAGAGGGTCCGCAACTTGGGCATCCTCCTCAATCCACAGCTCATCTTTCAGCTGTGGCGAGGGGGGCATTTGCCCAGGTTCGCCTGGTGCACCAGTTGCGGCCCTATTTGGATCGGGACTCATTGCTCACAGTCACTCATGCCCTCATCACCTCGAGGCTCGACTACTATAACGCTCTCTACATGGGGCTACCTTTGAAAAGTGTTCGGAAACTTCAGATTGTGCAGAATGCAGCTGCGAGAGCAGTCATGGGCTTTCCCAAAAAATGCCCATGTCACACCAACACTCCGCAGTCTGCATTGGTTGCCGATCAATTTCCAGTCACAATTCAAAGTGTTGGTTATGACCTATAAAGCCCTTCATGGCATCGGACCAGAATATCTCAGAGACTGCCTTCTGCTGCACGAATCCCAGCGACCGATTAGGTCCCACAGAGTCGGCCTTCTCCGGGTCCCATCAACTAAACAATGTCGGTTGGTGGGCCCCAGGAGAAGAGCCTTCTCTGTGGCAGCCCCGACTCTCTGGAACCAGCTCTCCCCAGAGATTAGAACTGCCCCTACCCTCCTTGCCTTTCGTAAACTCCTCAAAACCCACCTTTGTCGTCAGGCATGGGGGAATTGAGATATCTCCCCCGGGCCTATATAATTTATGTATGGTATGTTTTTAGGTATGTCTGCTTAAAAATTGGGTTTTCTTAACTACTTTAAATTTAAAATTGTAAATTATTAGATTTGTTATGAATTGTTTTATTATGTTGCAAGCCACCCCGAGTCTATGGAAAGGGGCGACATACAAAGAAAGAAAGAAAGAAAGAAAGAAAGAAAGAAAGAAAGAAAGAAAGAAAGAAAGAAAGAAAGAAACAAACAAACAAACAAACAAACAAACAAACCTACATGGCTAACAACAGGCATATACAGTTTGTAATAAATTCTCAAAAATTTGGGACTTGGGTAGGTATATGCTTTACAATGATCATTAAATGGATTTAATGTAGATAAGGAGGCAATGCCTAAAATCTATATGCTTTAACCTTAACAAATCTCTGCTTTATTGGAACTAATGGCAATTAAGAAAAAATTAAGTATAGCATGATCATTCTTTTCTCCCATCTTTCTCTATGTAATGAGTCTCTGATTGGTTAGATTAATATTTAGAAAATATTAAAAATATGTGGCCTCATAGTTCAGTTTCTCTTTTTTTTATATAACTCTTATTTGGGCACTTCAGGTTTTCATCTTATTTGTTCTTTCTGCAGTGAAGGAAAATGCACTATAGGTTGGAGACAGACTTAAATAATTGAGATTTCACCCTTCTTTGTTGCCACACGGAAATTTTTTATGCAAGTGCCCAAATCTCAATAATACTTTAAAAAAAAAATACAAGTTGCATTCCTATGTTTCTCTTTCCACATACTCTGTCCACTATATAAAGCTCATTGCCATCCACCCTCTTCCCTCAAATTTGTTACTTCCACACTGCTAACCTGCATTATGGAGAATCATTTTGGTGTAGTGCAGTGATAGCAAACCTTTTCAGCACCAAGTGCCCACACCAAAACATGTGTGCATGTTCTGGTACAGTGGAAACTTGAAGACAAGCTGGTGGTGCACACATACCTATTTTTTGGCCATTTTGGGGGCTGGTTTCAGGCTGTTTTTTGGGCCCAAAAAATTGCCCCCCAAAATGGCCCAGGAAAGGGCCTTAAAATGCTCCAGAAAATGGCCTGAAACCCGGCCTAAAACCAGCCCTGAAAATGATCAGAAAATGGCCTAGTTTTTTGGCCAATTTTCAGACTCCTGGGCCTGAGAAGACCAGAATGTTCAAGTCAGAAACCAAAGGAGCAGCTGGCAACTGCTTGCCTGCCTACAAGGAAGGCTCAGTTTGCCACCTCTGGCAAGTGTGTCATAGCTTCACCATCACGGGTGGTTAAGGTATAAGGCTAGAAACTGGGAGACTAAATTGTGGTCTCACCTTAGACACAAAGCTACCAGGGTGACCTTGGGCCAATCGTTCTCTCTCCATCTTAGGAAAAGATCATGTCAAGCCACTTCTGGACAACACTGCCAAGAAAACTACAGGGAGTGATTTATGCAAACTCTGAGGTTAAAAAAACAAAAGCACAGTACCGTACAGAGGTTGAGTTTGGGCCCTGGATACTATATCAGTGTAAATATCCACGAGAACAAAATCATTGCTCACCAATATGTGAGATAAGGCCTGATTCATTATAACAGTTTAATATGAGTCAAGTATTGTTGCATTTTTTACATCTAAAAAGAATACAGAATTGCCCCAATAGTAGGATGTAAATGAATCTGCTATTTGGTGCTCAGATTCTTCTAGTTCTGTCTACTAAAATCTCTGCCGGTTAAAATCTGGCACTTCCATTACCTTCTCAACCATTCTAAGTTATTGTTGAAGATTTATTTCTTGCAATGGTCTATGTGACATAAATCTGACTGACAGATTTCTCCCCTGAAAAGCCTTTAAGCAATTTTAGCACTTCAGAAAACTTACATTATAAATTTAGCAAGGAAAAAAACCCCTAACATTAACTTTGTATCAAATGCCAGCACCGTTACAGATCTATTTATTCTAACAGTTAACTATGGTGCCAATAATTCTTTTTCTCCTTTCCTTACTGGAGCTGGGGACGAAGCAAGGAAAAAGTGGAGTGTGGTCTAGAAGAAAAGAAGATTGGAAAATGTGCTTCTTAGAAATATAACTTTCTATGTTAAGATGTGTTCTTATTTTAGAAGAAAGGTGCCCACTGGATCAAAAGAGCACAATTTCCTATTCATTGTAACCTGCATGTCTACTGGCAGAGATAGCGTGTGGCAGTAGGTAAGTCCTTTATTTGACGCAAGTAAAATATTTTGAAAGTTCTTAATTCTAATGTTCCAGTTCTATGACCTACTAACTACCTGCAAACTTTGCCCCAGGCTGCCTTCTAGCATCTGGATTCATATCACTTTCAATTGCTTCTTGTTAGGATAAAGACAAAATGTGTCCTCATTTCTGACAAAGACTTAGCTCCTGCTTAACTGTATTATGGTGTCACCTCATGGTTTATTGCACTGTTTGCTCATCTGTTCCTGGGTGTTAAAGGGATGATTCCTTAAGGGTTGACTCTTCCCTTCCATTTCTGGAAATAAGATCAGAAAATAGGAAGAAGGGAGACAGAAATCTCAGTAGTACCTACTTTGAAACTCCAAAGAAACACAAAGCATTTAATATGTTTCTTTGGAGTTTCAAACTAGGTTTTGTTGTGGTTCAGCCTGAGCCAGATCAAAGACCAGCTGCATCTCTGCTGGCTCCATGCCCGGAGGAGTCTGAGAGCGGAGGGGAGAGTTCGGTACAGCCGGACAGTAGAGCCAGCAGTCAAGCAAGTGAAGATGAAGCAAGGCCTGGGAGCCCTGGGGAAAGGCTATCTCAAGCAAGTAGCTTTCATTCTCTGGATTCCCTGGAGTCCCTGGATGACGAAGCACAAGATATCATTAATATGCGGCAGAGATGCATAGCTCAAAGGAGAACTCAACTGCGTAGATATTATCAGCGTTGAATGAGGAGCACCTGGGGGTTGGGTGTGGTCCTCATTAGTATGGAAGGGTTTATAAGGCATGAGAACCATTCTGGCAGCGTGGAGTGTTATCAAAGAGGAGTTGGTGTTATCTGCATTTTCTCTCAGCGTTTTTGTTCCTGGCTCGTGGCCCAGCAGTCTTGAAGACCGGTGGGAGGTTTGGGTCTGTTAGCTCAACAGCCTCAATTGGCATTAAGGATCCTGTTTTTCTGTATGAACAATTGCTTTCGTGTTGCTTTTGGAGTTGTAGTGCTTTCCTGACTTGTAAGGACATTTTCTGTTGGTTTCTTTGCTTTTTACCATTATAAAACTGTGTTTGGATTCAACCGGTGTGTCTGGCTTATCTTTTTTGGTTTGGTCATAGCTTCCAGAGTGACCCAGACAGAACAGGTTTGATTTTGGATGTTTAGCATTCCAGAAAGTTCTCTCCCGCCCCCACCCCCCAGCCTCCCATGTAACTGTAAACAGACACAGCCTCAAATGCTGGAAATTTTGGGCAGGCTCTGAGGAAGATTATTTTATGCTAATTTAAGCTGTCATGGTAAATAAAATGGGTATCTCCTCTCCACATCCAATCACTAATGCCAGAATATCAGGTACCTACTGTGTGGGAGATGTGCCCACTGCAGGTGTTTCAAAAATTGTGTTACTGCTGCAGGTTCAGCAAAAGATAATACCAGAATGAGGAGGGGGGAAAATCACAATGTCTTTGTACATAGTCAGGAATGAATGGAAGCTTGCAAGCATCTACATTTTTTAAAAAATGCCAATAAGAGACACTATAATTCAGGAATATCCCTTTCAGGATTCGTTAGACTTCCTGGAACATTTTTGTAGACTAAATTATGGTAGTTCCGAATACCCATAATCTCGGTGACATTTAGCTCTCTGTAGCATGGATATTATTCAAAAGGATTGTCTTTGACCCCTATGGACATGTGTGATTCAGAATACCAGGTAATCCACAATTTAGGGACAAGAATGCCCATTGGTAAGCAGGGTAGTTGTTCATTAAGTCATGCCTGATATATCCCAGCAACCAGTTAGGTCCCACAGAGTCGGTCTTCTCCAGGTCCCGTCAACCAGACAATGTCGCTTGGCGGGGCCAAGTGGAAGAGCCTTCTCTATGGGGGCCCTGGCCTCTGGAATCAGCTTCCCTCAGTGATTCACACTGACCCCACCCTCCTCACCTTCTGCAAGAGTCTTGAGACTCACTTATGACACCAGGCTTGGGGCTATTAGATCCAGACTCTCTGGCCAATAATTGGGATGCATGGTTGCAATTTAAATTTGTTGGATTGATTTTTAATATATTGGATTTTTTTTATCTTATGTAGTTTTTAATTAATTTGATTTGTCTCTGTATTCACTGTTTTATATTGTATGCTGTGGGCTGCCTCAAGTCTTCGGAGAGGAGTGGCATACAAATCTAATTAATAATAATAATAATAATAATAATAATAACTACTACTACTACTACTACTACTACTACTACTACTACTACTACTACTACTACTACTTTTTGCCATGATAAAATGTCTGTGGTGATTCTCAGTCATCACATCATAGTTTTCTCAAAAGTGATTTTTCAAAAGACAACTGGGCTATTTTTTTTCCTGGAGGAAGGCATTTTGCTTCTCATCCAACTTGATAGGTTCTGGCAGGATGATAGTAGTGATGAAAGTATTAGTTGTGACAGGTTGGGGATTGGAAGGAGATACATGTCCCAAAGGTGGTTTTTCAAGAGGCAAGTGAATTTTCTAGTTTTTCTTTAAAGACATTTCGCTTGTCATCCAAGAGGCTTCTTCAGCTCTGATTGGATGGTGGGGAATGGAAGGATTTATACTCCTTGTACACAGTTGGTCATTTGCATTCTTTTAGAGAGTTGTTGAGGACCCCTGGAGGTTTGCCTGTGTCCTGGGGGCCACCTGAATAGTGCAAATGGGTGTGGAGCCTGCTTGGAATTTCTGAAAGGACTGTATTGTGGAGCTGTGCTTTCTGCAGGATGTTTTTCTCTACCCTGTTGAACACAGTTGAACACAGCTCAGGCTGTTGGGGATGAGTCTCTGTTGTCTGCATCTCAAACTGAAATCCAGTTGAATAAACACCTTTGGGACAACTACGACCTGCATAACTGAGAATCTCCATAGACAAGGAGATAGGTGTTGTCTCATTTCTCCCCCTGTATTGGGAGAGGACCAGGGGTGGGCTACTGCCCAGACGATGGGGGGGGGGAACCCAGTGGGGTAGCAAAAATGGAGCTCCACCCCAGAGCACCCAATTTGCACTGAAAGATGTTGAACGAAAATGCAGGGTGTCCTGCATAAGCCATGCCCTTCACTGGAGAGGACTGTTCAGTATTAACATAAATGGCCCCCTTTTCCCCTCTTGCAAAGCAGTGGCTCTCTCTATCCAGCATGTGGCTAGACCACTAATTACCATGGTTAATATGAATCACTTCAGTTGTTAAAAGAATCACGAGGTGATTAAACAAATCCAGGTTCCCCATTGGCTTTCTTTATTGGAAGCCAGCTGGGAAGGTTACAAATGGTGATCATTTGACCTTGAAACGAGCATAAATATCAGTAAGTTGTCACGTGACCATGTGACCATGAGGAAGCTGCAACTGTTGCAAGTGTGAAAATCAGTCATAAGTCACTTTTACCAGTGCTATTGTAACTTTGAACCATCACTAAATGAATGGGTGTAGATCAGGAACTACCTGCAGATCTGATTTAAAAATCAAATCATTTTGGGATAGAAAGAAAATATATCGTGCAGTTTAATCTATTTTATATCAATCCAATTTTGAATCATAAAAAATATCCATAAATTTCTAAATACAATCTTTTTTTTATTTGATGAACCAGTTAATTCCTTAGCAGCTATTAAAGACTATAATAAATATCACTTTGGGAACTCCATTCTGGAGCTCGTTTAGATTTTTAAGATCCATTCTATTTAGCTGTTCAGCTACAGAAGCTGACTGATAATAATTAGAATTCTGAAGCAATGGGATAGGAAAAGGCGGTTAAATAAATCCCTAAGTGAAAATAATGCAAATGAAATTCTTGCCCAGGATTTTATTTACTCCTAGTTTTATTATTTGTTATGTGTACATTTGTACACATAATGTTTGTATGTTTGTACGTTTTCTGAAGATGTGACCTTTTTAATTGTAAATTATTTTGAGTGTTCTTTTTAGCCACTCTGAGTTGGTTTTGGAATGAGCGGCATATCAACACAACACAACACAACACAATAAAATACATTCAGAAATATGTATTCTACTAAAATAACAATTTAATAACAAATAAGCAGATGAAACTGTGTTATCAAAAACTTCAGAAGAGAAGGATTTAGGGGTAGTGATTTCTGACAGTCTCAAAATGGGTGAGCACTGTGGTCGGCGGTAGGAAAAGCAAGTAGGATGCTTTGCTGCATAGCTAGAGGTATAAAAAGCAGGAAGAGGGAGATTGTGATCCCGCTATATAGAACGCTGGTGAGACCACATTTGGAGTACTGTGTTCAGTTCTGGAGACCTCACCTACAAAAATATATTGACAAAATTGAACGGGTCCAAAGACGGGCTACAAGAATGGTGGAAGGTCTTAAGCATAAAACGTATCATAAAAGACTTAATGAACTCAATCTGTATAGTCTGGAGTACAGAAGGGAAAGGGGGGACATGATCGAAACATTTAAATATGTCAAAGGGTTAAATAAGGTTCAGGAGGGAAGTGTTTTTAATAGGAAAGTGAACACAAGAACAAGGGGACACAATCTGAAGTGAGTTGGGGGAAAGATCAAAAGCAACATGAGAAAATATTATTTTACTGAAAGAGTAGTAGATCCTTGGAACAAACTTCCAGCAGACGTGGTTGGTAAATCCACAGTAACTGAATTTAAACATGCCTGGGATAAACAGATATCCATCCTAAGATAAAATACAAAAAATAGTATAAGGGCAGACTAGATGGATCATGAGGTCTTTTTCTGCCGTCAGTCTTCTATGTTTCTATGTTTATTTTCTGCTGGGTTTTTTTTCCTTCTGGGCAACTGGGATGCCAAGTTTCCAGCACTGTGCATGCGTCACCATCTTGTTTTCAGCTTTTTGGTGGAGAGGATTGGGGATTTTTTTGCCACTGTGCATGTGCACTTGTGAAGTGTACATGAACCCACAAGGCACAGTAATGTAGCACAGGAAGAAGTGAACCAGCAGTGAGGTACAGTAAGTTAGAACCCACCTCTTGATATATTGTAAGGCTTAAGACCAAAGATGAAACTGTGAGATCCCTAATGTAATCTAGAATAACAGGGTTAGAAAGGACTTCAGAGGTCTTCAAGTCTAAGAAGGAGATAACTTAGAACAATAGAGTTGGAAGGAATCTTGTAGGTCATCTAGTCCAATCCTGTAAGGCTTAAGACCAAAGATGATCCCTAATGTAATCTAGAATAGCAGGGTTAGAAAGGACTTCAAAGGTCTTCTAGTCTAAGAAGGAGATAACTTAGAACAATAGAGTTGGAAGGAATCGTGTAGGTCATCTTAGTCCAATCCCCTGCTCAAGCAGGAGACCTGGCCTATACCATTTCTGACAAGTGACTGTCCAGTCTCTTCTTGAAAGGCACCAATGATATACCCACAACTTCTGATGGCAATCTGATCTGGTTGATTGTTTTCACTGTCAGAAAATTTCTCCTTGATTCTGGATATCTTTTTAATGATCTTCCACTCTTTACTTCTGGTCCTTCCCTCGGGTGTTTTCAAGAATAGGTTGCCTCATTCTTCTCCGTGAGAGTCCCTCAAGTACCGTAAGATTGCTATCATGTCCTCCCTAGTCCTTCTTTTCACTAGTCTAATCATACAGCACCTAGTTCTCTCAGGTTTTCATTGCACAGTATAAACTCCAGACCTCTCATCATCTTTATTGGTCTTCTTTGCACTTTTTCTTGGGTCTCAGTATTATTTTTCTTTTTCTTTTCTTCTTTTTTATTCTTCTTCTTCTTTTTTCTCTTTCCTTCTTTCTTTCTTTTTGCATCAAGGTGACCAGAATTGGAACACAGTATTCCAACTGTGGCCTCACTAGCGCAGCATAAAGCAGTACCATCACTCCTCATGATCTCGATGCTATCCTTCTGCTGATGCAGTCCAGGGCTGTGTTGGTTGCTTTTTTTTTTTGCAATTGCAGTACACTCTTGGCTCATAAGGGATCGTCCGCTAGAGTTCCCAGATCCCTCTCATGGTTATTACAATTGAGCCAGGTACCACCTATTCTATACCTGTGATATGTTTAGCAAATTTCCACATCCTCCTGCATTTCAAGTCCACTCTTGAAGATAATCTGGTATCTACCACCAAGACAGAAAATGGAACTAGTTTCCATGTCCATCTAAACTAGAAATAAGAGACTAGTGATTCAAGGGGCCAAGATGCTTCTACTGCAGTTAGAATTAAACCTGATAGAAGTGGTTTGCTCAGCATAGCCACATTAACATAAAGCAAGGCAGTCAGAAATTATTGCTCTTTCTAATCTCCAAAAGCACAGGAGTCAAGCTGCATTCAGTGAAATGACCTGTCCACTGTGATGCATTGCCATTAATGTTCTTCCCCCTTCCCTCCTGCACATACAACATTCCTTTCTGAATTGAGAAAGTTATGCCACATGAAGTAGAAAGACACTATTTTAATTGTCCCTGCACTGTTCTCCTCCTCCTTTCTTTCTTTACTTTCTTTTCTAATAAGCTCATCAACTCACACATTTCCAAGGAGTGTTTTAAGTCTTAAGCCAATCTAAAAGTCATCAATGATAAGTCAATCCCCTTAAATCTTATTACCAATTCACAGTTATAATCTCTTAAATAAGAGCACAAAACCAGTCATATCTTTGATTGTTGTACCTTCTCCATATAACACTTCATTATCTTTTATCTCAATAGGTTATTGATATAAATCCAGTTGTCCATTGAGCATTGAAAAATGCCTGATTTATACCACTTCAGTTTGCAATATATACATATATATACAGGAAATGTTTTGAAATAAGTATATAACAAATCTACCATTAAAAAACTCTTTGGGATCATGACTAGAAGTTTACATCATGATATTACAGGATTTTCCCCTCTTTTTGTGAGGTGTGTACCCTGCACTAGAGAATTGCTACATTAATGGAGATGTTGTCAGCACTTTTGTAATAAAGCATTAACTGAAATAAACCCAAATATCAGATTTTATACATCCTTATTCATATATAATTAAAGGATGTGTTAAAACATTAACACAAAATGCGGATATATTTAATCCTTCAGTGTAATATCTTTATGCACATTTTACTTTTTCTCATTGCCATTGCAAATTGGTGCTTTTATCACAAAGCTTGGCTGAATTTATATTGTCCAGTCACTTTTTGTTCTGTTATTGGTTGATCCTAATCCTGATACAATCCAATTAAAAGTAATTGATGCAGTATAGACCTGTCATCAATTGTAATTTCCTAAACAAGATATAGGTTAATCTCTATTTTTAAAAGTGCTATATAAAATAACGGGTCTTAACAAGAGACAACATGGAGGAAAATGTAATAAAGAAAATGCTAGAATGTGTTGAAATGGATAGACTAACACTGAAAATTAAGTATAAGAAGGAAACAGAATACTTTTTAATTTGGGAATTATTTTACCAAGAAGCAGAAGTTAGAAATTTAAAATTAAACAGGCTGAATAATGAAGATAATGCAAACATTAATAGATTTGGACAATAATGGTTGCAAATTTGATGGTTGTGTATTTAATGTGTGTGAATATGCATACATTCACACGAGCATCTTCAGGGCTGTAGGCTAGAGGTGTGGGAATGGGAGGGGGGAGATAGAGATAGCTGGGGACTTGTATCCGAAATAAAATTCTTTTTCCTTGAAGGCATGGACTTAAACTAACTGGAGTTTGGGATGGAGACCGTTTGGGGCCATTTGATGGACATGTGGACTGTGGGAAATAATTTTGACTTTTAATTTGGATGGAGAAAACTGCGGGACTTTCAGAGTCAGGTTTTCACCAAATGTGCCAATATGACATGCCTAATAAATTTGGACTTTGAGGAGCACCTTAGCGTCAGAGTTTTGATTGTGTTGGGTCTGTTACTTTGAACTCTAACACTTCCTAGCCATTTATTATAAACTGAGAAACTTGAGAAGGGATCCCAACCAATGTTCCCTCTAATTTTTTTTCGGTGTGAGCGGAAAAGTATAGTGTCTGAGCGACAGTCCCTTCGGGGACTGGGCGGCATAGAAAAATAAATAAGTAAGTAAGTAAGTAAGAAAGAAAGAAAGTAAGTAAGTAAGTAAGTAAGTAAGTAAGAAAGAAAGAAAGAAAAAAATTCCCTTCTTTTTTTTATTAAAAGAAATTAATAATAAAACAAAACCAAAATCTATTACTATTATTATCTTCTCTTTTTCCATCCCTGTCTCCTCCCCCCTTGTGTGTGTGTGTGTGTGTGTGTGTGTGAACTCTTGAACCATTTCCAATTAGAGGTGAGCTATTGGAAATGGTTCAAGAGTTCACACACACACACACACACACACACACACACACAAACAAACGGCTGGGGTTTTTTCCCTCTGTTATTTGGGTGCTTTTTACCATATGCTTTAAATCAAGAGTCATTTCTCTCTCTTTCTCTCTCCCCCTCTTTCTTTCTCTCTCACTCTTTCTATCTCTCTTGTTTTCTTTCTCTCTCTCTCTTGCTATCTCTCTCTCCCCCCTTTCATCTCTCTTTCTCTCTTGTTTTCTTTCTCTCTCTCTATTGCTTTCTTTCTCTTCTCTCTCTTGCTATCTCTCTCTCCCCCCCTTCTCTCTTTCTCTCAGCAGCGGCATTGGGCAGTAGCCGTGGGGCGGCGGCAGGGTGATCAGCTGTGAGGCGGAGCTCCGGGACGGAGGCACTGGCGGCGAGGGGGCTATGAGAGCGCTTTCTCCAAGCGCTTCGGGAACGCCTGCCCTGCCTCTACTGCAGCCCCCTTGCTGGAAGTCTGGGACGAAAGCGCTCCCAGCGAAGGGGCTGCGAGAGGGGTGGGGCGGGCATTCCCGAAGCCCGTGGAGAAAGCCCTCTCTCGCAGCCCTATGGCTGGCAGCGCTTTCATCCGCCCCGGGAGAAGTCGTGCCCCAAGGCAGGAGGTGGTGGAGGAGGAGAGGGGGCGGATCAGGCGGGCGGGGGGCAGGGCCGAGAAACCAGGGGCGCGTTTGGCCGGAGGCACTGTGGGGAGGCAGGGGCGGCAGCGGCTCCCTTTCCTCCTACTGCTGCACCTCCCCCCCCCCACAGGCTGGCACGGGGATGGGGAGCATGCGTCCATGGAAAAGGGTGTGTGTGTGGGTATTTTGGGGCGCACGTGCATGCGCGCGCACAACTTACAGAGAACGGTGATCCCAACTCATAACACTAACTGATGATTATTCATATTATCAGTTTGCTACATACAAACTTCACCAACATAGCTACTATATGTTCAGAATGCAGATACTAAATTGATATTCAGTTGAAATTATCACGATACCTAATTTATGCAGTAGGAATCCTGACTTCCCAGTTACTATGTTCACATCCTTTCAGTATACACTCTGACATCGGTTTAAAAAAGGGTTGATTTCATTAGATACCTCTAATGAATAGTAATTCTTCCATCTCTGTAAACCATAACTACCTAATTGCAAGGCTGAAAGGAAGAGACATGGAATTAGTCTGATCTCCACGTGGCTGGCTTCCTACCATTACTGTAGATGCAGATATTATGGAGGAAAAGGCCTGTCTGCCTACAGTGCCAAATAAAATACCAGGAGGGTACTAAGCCACCATCTGTGAAAGCTGTTGCACTCACAAGAGACAAGAAAGCAGTGTTTTCTTGGCAACTTCTCCTGTCCAGAGGGAGTCTTTTTATGCTTCCTCATTCTACACACACAGAAACACACACACACACACACACACACACACACACACACTCTATCATCTCATAATTATATATGTTGGCTTCATTGCCATAATGCTGGCTTTTGGTAATTTCTTTTCCTAAAGAAGAAAGGGGAGAGGAAAAAATAATCAATCAAAGTGAGCAATGGCTTGATAGGTCTGCAGTAAAGCCCAGCCGAGTAGAAAATAGAGCAGCAGTCACACTACAGGATTGAAAAGTTGGGGCGAGCAAACTCCATCATTGGGTGCAATTATCACTTAGAAAACATACAGATATATAACAGCAGCAGCAACTACTTGGAAAAAATTCACTCCTGGAATCCTAGGGAGCATCTCTCTACAGACCAGGCTGCAACCCCAAACCATCTGTTGTTTTCCTGACAATATGTTATTCTCCTTCCCTCCCTCTGTCTGTCTGTTTGTCCCTTTCTCTCTCCTTCTCTTCCTCTCACCCTTTAAATTTCCTATAGTTTCCCAAGGGAGAGGAAAATAATGCAGAAAAATAAATAAATATGTAAGTAAGTAAGTAAGTAAGTAAGTAAGTAAGTAAGTAAGTAAGTAAGTAAGTAAGTAAGTAAGTAAGTAAGTAAGTAAGTAGATATTAGCCCACTGAACCAGGTCTGCTAAAGTCACTTTAGGATGGATTAGATTGCAAACTTCAGAAAACACATGCAATCAGGATTCAGACTTTGCTGCCTCAGGGTTCCTATTGAGGAAAAAAATGATAATTTTTCCCCAAGCTCAATATCAAAATCTTGGATAGTGCCTGAATCTTCTTGCTTCCAGAGACAGCAGCCACATTTCTGATGCCACAATCAAAATATGCCCATGCTCTATAGCAGTGTTTCCCAACCTTGGCAACTTGAAGATACAGTCATACCTCGTCTTACGAACCTAATTGGTTCCAGGGGGAGGTTCGTAAGATGAAAGGTTCGTAAGACGAAACATTGTTTCCCATAGGAAACAATGTAAAGTCAATTAATCCGTGCAACCAAAAAAAACCCCGCAAAAAAAACGGCATTCGGCGACTGCTGGGAAGCCACGTGGCTATTTTAAAAGGTGACAGCCGGGCTGGGGGGCTTCCCAGCAACCTCCCAAACCCCGAACCCGGAAGTTCGGCAAAGGTTCAGGGTTCGGGGGGGTGCTGGGAAGCCCCCCAGCCCGGCTGTGACCTTTTAAAACAGCCGCGCAGCTTCCCAGCTGTCTCCCGGAGCCGAACGCCAAACCCGAACTTCTGCGTTCGGCATTTGGAGACAGCTGGGAAGCCACGCGGCTGTTTTAAAAGGTCACAGCCGGGCTGGGGGGCTTCCCAGCAACCTCCCGAACCGAACCCGGGGTTCAGAAAAATTTTGCCTCTTCTTACGAACTTTTTTCGAGTTACGAACCGGCGTTCGGGAGGCTGCTGGGAAGCCCCACCGCCCGGCTGTCACCTTTTAAAATAGCCGCGCGGCTTCCCAGCTGTCTCCCGAATGCCAGTTCGTAACTCGAAAAAAGTTCGTAAGAAGAGGCAAAATTTTTCTGAACCCCGGGTTCGTATCACGAGTTGTTCGTAAGACGAGGGGTTCGTATCTTGAGGTACCACTGTATTTGAACTTCAACTCCCAGAATTCTGGGAGTTGGCTGGCTGGAGAATTCTGGGAGTTGAAGTCCAGATATCTTCAAGTTGCCAAGATTGGGAAACACTGCTCTATAGAATGCCTTCTTAAGAAAAGAACAATTAGGCCCATCTGGAACTGCTTGTAAAAAAGAGGTTAAAATCTTGTTAGTTTTTACTTTGCTAGTATCACCACTTTTTAAATGCTTTTACTTGCTAAATGATATCTTAACATTGCATTCTCTTGTTTTGGCTTCATTTAAAATGGTTTTATATATTATTTCATGGGTAAATTTGTGGATTTGTTGGTCACATATACTGTGTAATTCATTTACATTTAAAACAAAAACAAACCCAAGATCAGAACAAATATTTGCAAATACAAATAAATGTATTTAAGAATCAACCAAATGATTTGCAGAAATTAAAATTACAAGATTATGTCTTTCAACAAATAATTGAAATAGGCACTTCTGCTATCCACTCCAACTCCCTCTTCTTTACAGGGATATAAAAGAAAGAAAGCCCAGATGGATAGCTATCTAGTTTCAACTTGAATATGTTCAGTAAAAGTGGAGCCCATCACCTTCCAAATTTATTAGTTCCATTGTCAAAGTCCTAGTATTGGTAGGATCTCCGCCCCCCCCCCTGCCCCCCCAAACATTCAATTTGCTTTCTTATAACTTAAATCCATTATTCCATGCCTGGTATTCTCGAATGAGAGAGAACAGATCTTGACTTTTTCCCGTGATACATTCTTTCAGGTACATGGACAGTAATATCATCTCCTGTCTCATTTATCTTTTATCAAAACTACATACATCCATCTCCTTCAATTCTTTTTTTAAAAAAATACATATGGCTTAGGCCTTCTCTGAACCTATTCCTATTCTGAATTCATCTTTAAAAAATGCAACCAAGAACCACTATAGCCATGAAGGAAAACATATGGCACACATGCCACAGAATCCTTCGGGAGTTGGGTGGCATATAAATTAATTAATTAAATGAATAAATAATAAAGTGGCGCACAGAGCCATATTGGTGGGTACGTGAGTTCAGGTCCGGTGCGCATGCTAATTTTCAGGCCTTCTGAACCCACTAGGAGTCAGGAAACAGCCTGTTTTCAGCCTCTGGAGCGGGTGGGGAAGGCCTTTTATTTTTGCTATCTCCAAGCTCCAGAGCTTTTCTAGGAGCCTGGGGGAGGCAAAAATGGCCTTCCCCAGCCCTACGAAGGCTGGATACATTCCATTTGCTAACTATCCAGGCCTTCAAAGCCTTTCTAGGAGCCTGTGGAGTGTGAAAATGCCCCCCAGAGGTCCTCTGGAGGCCAGAAACACCCCATTTCCCAACTTGAAATGTGCCATTTCTGGCTCCCAGAAGACCCCCGGGGGTGTGTGAGGAAGACCATTTTTGCCCTCTCCAGGCTCCTAGAAAGGTTCTGAAGCCTGGGAAGAGCAAAAAAATGAGTGTAATATCATGTGCTGGGAGCAAGGGGGTCACATGTACATGTGCAGGGGTGCCCCAAATGGACATGTATGCGCCCCCTGCACCACCACTCCCTTTGGGCATGTGAAAAAAGATTAACTAAACTATGGGGTTTGACAAGGAAAACAGAATTAAACAAACCCCTTGATTCGGAGCAGAGCTGTATTGGTTTCTAATAGCCAAAAATAGCCAAAAAATCAGAGTCTGCAAGTGGTTTTTTTAAACTAATATATTTTATCAAAAGACATATATTGTTATATATGTTGAAGTGAGCTGTAGTTCCTGACAACTTATTCATTAAAAAAACACATTAGTCTGAAAAAACAATACAAGACTTCTCCTGATTTTTGACTGCCATAATTTGTGAATTATACTTCTGTTAATGCAACCCTAATTGCATTTGCTGTATTTGCAGCCACATCACACTTCTGATTCATATACAGTTTCAATCAATGACTATTACAAGTTCTTTTTGTTAAATACTATTATCAGAATAGTCATCCTTTGTCCATACACTTGCATTCTGTTTCTTCTTTTGCACTTCTCCCTCTCCAGTTTCATTTTGTTATTTTCAGCTCTGTTCTCCAACCTATCCAGTTCATTCCAGATTTTAGGATTTAGAATGAACTGGATTCATCTCAAAATATCTTAGCCACCTCCACAAAGAGATTGAGTAAAGTTTCCCCTCATCCTTAGTCTCTAGCCAAGTTAAAAAATGTTTGCCTATTAAAAGAATTTGGCTATGTATAACAAGTCATCCCTATTTCGTTATAGAGGGTCTGAATTAGAGGAAGGTCTTTGTTCTACTGGTAGTAGCTATGGTTATGTAATGGCAGGAATGCTTTTAGGAGAAAGGAGGAAGAACATATCAGGCATTTGACCCTGCAGAAGGAATGTGGGTGTGGCAAGTATCTTAGAAAGAATCTTACCTAGTTTTATTGGAGTACAAAGGGGGAAATAGATATACTTTTAGACCTGCAAGATTGTCTTGATGTAACCTTACCATAAATTTAGAGTTAATACTTCTGGGTGTTCCTTCTTGGCTGAAGGACCTTGCAAGGCAAAGAAACATGGGAGCTGGCATCATTATATAATTTTTCATAGCTGCTCCTTAATCTTCTTTAGACTATGTTAAATCAGTATGCGTTAGCTCACCAAAAACTTTCCTTAGCACAGCATCCAACAAAGATTGTCTCTGTGAAGCAGAAATCATGATTTTAAAACTTTGTTCAAGCACACCCCCAGTTTCACGTCTCTTCCATAGAATGGCATTAAGTCTCCATGCCCCATTTCCTACAATCCCATTACTTTATACTGCCTAGAAGTGACATCACACCTCAAAGAGCTAAGGCTGTAAGCTAATACCTTTTACTCTGTAACTCCTCTTGCCTTCAAAGCAATCTTCTATAGCAGGGGTGGGCAATTAATTTTGTCATGGGGCCACATGAGAAATTAGGATGGTTTTAGAGGGCTGGACTAATATAATTAACTCAGTTCTACCCAATACTGTAAAGACCCAGATCCTGGCCTGACCTAAACACTCAGAACCACTCTACAGACCCCTAATTGTTTGCTTTACGGCAACATGCTGCACCACAATCACTATGCTTGAGTGTTTGCATGGTTTCTGTGCTCAGTCACTCTCAGTAAGAGGTTGGGGTCCACTCCAGTGCGAGGTTGAAAGAGGTCACCACGTCTGCCGGGACTCCTCCAGTTCCTGCTTTCCTGATGAATGATAAAGGAAGCAGAAACCGGAGGAGTCTTGGCAGACGCAGTGAGCTCTTTCATCCTCACCCTGGAGCAGATCCCGACCTCCGCAGACTGGTCATAGATAGCGGGCGGGCCAGTCACAGACAGTGAGTGGGCCGGAGGTGGCCCATGGGCCGCCCCTTGCCCAGGTCTGTTCTATAGCAAGGGTCAATCCAATGGCTTTCTACTCTCATGTCTTCCTCACTGTCTGACTGGGACCACTCCCCCAATGTCACATCTAGTGGTTCTTCAGGCTCACTCAAGTCACTTTCTCCCTCACTCTCTCTCTCTGCTTCCTCTGGCAACCCCCCGGCCCAGGGTATCCAGAGGGGGCTAGCTCATCCTCCTCAGAATCTGACATGACCTGAGGTGGACAAGGAGCACTCACAATAGATACAAGCTGTGAAAACCAATACTAGTAAATATTATCTTTTCAAAGTGAGGTGGAAGATCTCTAAATTTAGTAAATAAATACAATTCATTCTTTCTGACGATTAAGTAGTATTTTCCATAAGGATATGCACAGATTGCTTTTGGTTGATTGATTAAAAACTATCCATTGTTCAAAAATGACATTCTAGAGGAAACTTAAGCATTCCAGTAGTACATCCCACCTATACCAATATGAAAATAAGTACCACTGAGCAGAGATATGGAGAGAATGAAAAGCAGATGGGAAAATGTAAGAAAAAAGTAATAGGACTGACTGACTGACTGACTAAATGACTGAATATAATTTTATTGGTCAAGTGTGATTGGAAACACAAGGAATTTGTCTTGGTGCATATGCTCTCAATGTACATAAAAGAAAAGACAACACTTAACAATAGTCCAAGTAAAGCAATCAAATCATATTAGAAAACAATAGCTCTAACCCTTTTAGCTTTGGTGTTACCTGCTACCAATTCCAATCACTAATAATCATCACTAATTTCTAACTCCAGGAGAAAGTAGCTATCAATAATTATATCCTAGTTCCATGATGATGAGGGAAATGAAATAAAACCACTTTCCCACGAGAACAGGTAGAATGTCAGTCAGGTTTGTTAGGACACTGAGGCTGAAAAAACCAATTAGTTTAATCTATCATTCTCTGGTTGAACATGTTGTAAATAAAATTGCTTGCATTTTCTCCAAATTGAAAGCTAGATGGGTGTAACCTACCAAGATAACAGGATTGATGTCTTACCTGAGAGATATTACCTGAGATACTTTTTTTTAACCTATGGATTTCAAGCAAAACATTGTTCTCTGTGTCCTTGCTCTGTCACTTATATACTATGTCTCACTTGGCTAATAAAAGTGGTCAAAAGAACAGTAAAAGTTAGATGTAGGTTCAGATATTGTAGTTAAACAGAACTGTGGAAAAGATAGATGAAGATCACTGAGTCCTATGGAAATCCAATTTAGACATGGAATTGAAATAATATTAGTTGCTGCCATGGAAGATCTTCTCAGACAGAAGGCATGCAACAAAATTTGTTTTCCAAATTGCTTCCTTATCTTTCATAAAATTGACTGCTGTGTCCTTCTGAACTGCTACAAGGATTAGGAGCTGTTTCACAATCCTTGGAAACTATTTTGTTATTGTATGCTACAGTGCTCAATTATCTGAAGGAACTCAACATTACTGCAATTCACTCTATGTAAGTCTGGCATTGAAAACCACCTGGACATCTTAGGTTTGCCATGTTACACCATTGCTGCAGAAGCTACCTACCAATGTTTCTAAATATAATTTATTTATTTATTATTTATTTGTTTGTTTGGATTTCTATTCCGCCCTTCTCCGGAGACTCAGGGTGGCTTACAAAAATATGATAATACAAAAAGTTAGCTAGTACCACTAAAGCGCTATGAGATGTAGAGTCTGGATATCTAAGTTCACCTTTCCCAAACAAAATATGTCCATCTGGATGGCCAAAGACTTGGATGGCAAGAGATTCCCCCAAATCTGGAAGTGCAACAGGAGGGGAGCAGTTTTTGGGTCCTCTATGTAGGAACTTTAAAGGTAAGAGTGGTCATTGGCTTTCCAAAAATTGGTAGAGATTTGGTCTGTTCTGTGCCAGCACTTATAGCTGCCAGCCAGCAAGATAGCAAGTGTGAGGCCTACTGCAGTTCAGAAATACACAAACTAAGAAGCAAAACATTATCTTTACCAAGATCTAAAGACAGAAACTGAAACGTAGTGAAGGCTTGGCACAGATCAGGACCAGGAAACTGATAAACAAACATCAAATCCAAGAGAAAAGACAAGAGGTGAAGTTCAGAGTACAGAACAGAGCTGAAGGATGAAACTGGTGAAGGAAATGAGGCCAATAAATAAGTCACACTTCCACTCAAATGCACATCAGACATATATTACTTACTAGGGTCTACTATCCTGCTGGTTGGTGTATGTGATCTCCAGAGTTCGACCTCCTGCTGTTGTATTTTTAAAGCATATCTTTCCTTAGGGCTAGTGAATGAACCAGTATCAGAGAACATATCATTGGATATAGGCAGGAAGTTCTGAAAGCTTACTGGATCTGTCTCAACCAGACTAGAATTATTAATTTCAACATTGCTGTAATTACCTATGTCAAGAAGCCCCTGACTCACCCCATTAGAAGTGCCTGGCTCTATTTCCTCCAGCTCGTCATCAGAAGAAGAGTCCAGCAGGGCCATAACAAGGTCTTTTGGGATGACTCAAGAGCTATTCATACTTACATTAGTTTTATTGTACCTCTTATTAGTACTGTACATACACTCATTGCATTTACTGTAACTTTGCTACAATAGATGTAGGATTTGGGATAGGGTCAAATGTCTCATAAAGAAAGTTCTTATTCCCTGCCATTCCACAATGGGACAGTTGACATCATGTAGAGCAGTGATGGCAAACCATTTTTGGCTCAGGTGCCAAAAGGGTCCACACATGTAAGATAGTGCGCCACACCCATAATGCAATTCCCTTCCCACTACGCATGCACAGAATCCCCAGATTCCCAGGCTGCCCCCCTTTGCATGTAAACACGCATCCGCGCTGCGCCCCTGCACATACATCGAGGCCTCACTGAAGCCTCTGGACTTCCAGTAGGCTTGCTGGACTGTTTTTCGCAGTCCCCAGGGTTCAGGGGGCTTTCCAGAAGCCTGGGGGCAGAGAAAATGGCAAAAAGAAGGTCAAAAATCAGCTGGCCAGTACATGCAGGTGCACTGGAGCTGACATAGGGCAACACCTCGCATGCCCTCAGATATAGCTGTGCCATAGGATCACCATCACTGATATAGAGGAAAATGGGAGAAGAGATTACTTGTTTGACTAATACAGACTAGCCGGTCATATCTGAGAAGCAATCAATTTGTGCACTGGATTATCCACTATTGCAGTTTACTTTAACAAAATATTTTTAAGAACCGGAGTCATTTTCTCTCCATATTTTTTTTTAAAATGAATTTTAAAATTCATTTAAAAGTAGCTCAGATGCTACTTTCACTAAAATGCTGCACAGGAAGAGGAGCGATTAGTCTTCAAATGGAAAATATCTCTTTGATTGTGGAAAATTTAAAAGCCCTGCAAATTGCTTGCGCGAAGACAACCAAAGCACAGGAGAAATGAAGACAAGGGACAACATTAGCTAGTGACTGTCAGACAAGAGCAAGGCAGACGAGCCTGACTGTGGCATGTAATATTCCCCCTGCACAGGTTCATGGAACTTAGGTTATAGATAGCTTTGTGGAAACTTCTGCTGCTCATCTAGTGCTGCTAACTAGAAAGTGTTGACACTTGGTGTCTCTACGGCCTGAGGGTTTCCAGAATTGTCCTCCTGTGACCTCACTCCTTCAACTGTAACACACTCCAAGCGAAGCAAGTGCTTCTTTAGCAGCCAAACAGCAGGATTCAATCTTCCAGCACAACAAAAGGATCCATAAAACAACACAAGTCTAAACGGAGTTAGAGAAAGAGAAAAGGCACCACACTGGGAGGTTGGCAAGAGTGGGATACTGGCAGAAGGGCACAGCGGAGAAACAGAAAGCAGTTGATATACAGTGCACTGAATGCAAATCAGTGACAGATGCCTTGAGTTCAGCATAGATTAGACTGTCCTCTTGGGACATACTGACATGGCAGATTATGATAGCGTCCAGGGCATTAAAAAAAGAAAAAGCTAAATGCTATGCATTAACGCCAGGGAAGCTTCCACTTAAGGCTCATAAAGAGACAATTTTGAATTTAGATTGGTAACTGCAGCCACGTTGATCCACGCTGAAGGATGACTGAAGCTGTCCCTTTGGTTCACATTTCCTCCCCAGCTCCAGCTGGGAATTCTCTGTCAGCAACTTATAATGTACACAAAAGGTCTGCAAAACAAGACCACCGACTGGTAATACTCAGAGTGGTTCACTCCAGTAATATTGCTTTGTGAGAGTGATTTTGTAGCTACATAATCTATCAAGGTTTTTTATTTATTTGTTTGTTTGTTTGTTTGTTTGTTTGTTTACTTATTTACTTATTTACTTATTTACTTATTTACTTATTTACTTACTTTACTTACTTTACTTACTTTACTTACTTTACTTACTTTACTTACTTACTTACTTACTTACTTACTTACTTACTTACTTACTTACTTACTTACTGATTTGATTTGTATGCCGTCCCTCTCCGTAGACTCAGTTCCAGCAATCACCATTTTTTAAAAAACCTACTTTGATGGGGTAAACTTCTTGTAAGCCACAAAAGGAACAAACCAACATTTTTTTAACCCTGTTGTCTAAAATTAGAACTCTGCATGGATTCAGCTGTAAAGCCAATAGCTTGATTTATAGTAAGCAAGATATAACGTGGATGACTTTTGGTTTAGAACAGGGGTGTGGAACTCACGTCATCACAGCAGTGTCGCATGACATATTGGGACTCCCATACCCCCTTCACTAAACCAGGTAGGGTGGAAATTTGGCAGTCCTGGCTTAGAATATGTCAATTCACCTAATATGGTTCAAAAGCATGTTTATTGTTATTGTTAACTATATTAACAATATAGTTAATATAGCTTAGCTCAATATGTTAATCTAGTTATTATATACTGTATGCATGTACTGTATAAGTGTTTGTCAGCTAAGTCCATGGAAACAACTCATTTGCTTCTACAAAACAGTGTCTATATTTACATAAACATGATGATTTCTTTGAAAATTGAAGTAGCATTTTGGAGGATTTGGGATATATGTGATACTCAGTGCAGCTGTGCATGCTGGGAATCACAATAAATTGTAAACTAATAAGCAGAAATGTTCTGCCAATGAATTTTATAATCTGTACTCATAATTAAAATGACATTTACAGATTTATACAAATTAAATCTATCCACAAATCTATTTTATTATGATATACTGCTTTTTTTGGAATTTATATTATTGCATTTGTGCATATTGATTATGCCTTAACACGCATTTTTGCATTCAGGATAATGGTGACATTCAACAATAAATTTTCATATTTTCATATTGGATATTTTTTTATTTTTTTTAGGTTTGTGATCCTGAGAAAACAGACTTCAAAAACTCCCTCCAAAACCTTTTGTGATTGTTTCTGATGGTCAGAAATAAATGAAAGTTTATAGTAAAATAAAAACATCTGCTAACCAGGAGTGAAATTCAGCAGGTTCCGACATGTTCTGGAAAACTGGTAGAAGAAATTTTGATTAGTTCGGAGAACCGGCAAATGCCACCTCTGGCTTGCCCCAGAGTGGGGTGGGAATGGAGATTTTGCAATATCCTGCCCTTGCCACGCCCACCAAATCACGCCCACAGAACTGGTAGGAAAAAAAATTGAAATAGTGTTTTCTTTAATCATTTTGATTAACATATAGTCTTGATTTGTTCAAAAGCTTTCATGCTAAGACAAACTTAATATGTTGTGTGAACTCAGACATGAAGTCAAACCCTGAAAGCTAGAATGTTGCTTTGTTTTGTAAAAAATTCTTTAGGGAATTAATTTCAGGTATAAGTTTCTGTGGCTTTGTTTTTAAGTACCTCCTCAAAAAAAAAAAACCCTTAGAAGAAATAATCTTAACATTTAACTAAACCCATGCCATGTAGAATTTACTTAACCAAAGCCAACTACAGTATGTCATCCCTCATATATGACTATACTTCCAGCAAAGTACAGCCAGTCATCTCTGCAAAATGTCTTTTGAAATTCAGCTGGAATATAGTTCTGGTTTGGTCAAGTCCACTTTTACTCATGCAGAGCAAAATAAAACAAATTATCTTCATTTACCAAACAGCAGAATAACAGAGCTGATAGGGACCTTGGAGGTCTTCTAGTCCAGCCCCCTATTGAGCCAGGAAACCTTGTATCATTTCAGATATATGATTGTCTAATTTCTTATTTAAAACTTGCAGTATTGGGGTACCCACAACATCTCAAGGGAAGCTGTTCAATTGGTTAATCAGGAATTTTCTTCTTAGTTCTAGGTTGCTTTTGTCCTTGATTGGTTTCTATCCATTGCTTCTTGCCCTATCGTCAGGTGCTTTGAAGAATAGCTTGACTTTCTCTTCATTGTAGCAACCCTTTAGAAATTGAAACACCGCTATTTTGTCACCCCTAGTCCTTCTTTTCATTAAATTAGATATATACAGAAAATATCCAGAAAATCTTCTTTATATGATTATAATTTAATTATTTATTATTTTTATTTATTTTATAATATTATTTATTATATGGTTATGTATTGGCCTCCAATCCTCTAATCATCTTCTCTGAACTCTTTCTCAAGTTTCAAAACCTTTTTTGCATCGTGGCAACCAAAACTGGGTTCTGTATTCCAAATATGGCCTTACCAAGGCATTATAAAGTGGTATTTGATTCTATCTCTCTGTTAATGTAATCTAAGACTGCACTGGCTTTTTTGGCAGCCAATAAATAATTTAAGGGCAACAAATACATTTATAGGGAATTATTAGTGGGCTGGCAGAATGGGCTAAATCTTCCTGCTTTCATGAATTTTTCCCTGAAACTAATTCCTAGCTCAAGGTTTATTTATATCTCCAAGACATCAGAATAAAGAAGGAAATGCAACTACAAAGATTTGCAAGCAAGACTTAGTGAAAGATGGAACAGTTGCAAGGAACAGATACAAGATGAAGCTACTGTAGATAAACAAGGTGCAAACTCCCACACACAAACATTGATATTACAAACACTAGTGATGTAATCGAACATCTGCCAGCAAGCAATCAAACTCAGAGAGTACCAAGGACTTCTCAGTTCAATCCTATATCATTTTTTCCCCTATTGGAAGGAACAAATCTGGTTAACATTTTGATTCTCTATAGTAAATGCTGCAGGCATATTAAAAATGGTGGTATGACAAATCAAAGCAGTTCTACTGTAAGCAAATGCTTTAGTAAATAATACCTTTCTCAATATCCCCTAAAAGCAAAACGTAATGTAGTATTATCTTTCTCACTGGAACCATGTTAAGACTCCCTAAATTCACACAGTTTCTTAACTCATCCTTAAATTTTCATTGCAAATGCCCATGCACAACCGTTAAGTCAATCAATGGAGAAGTTAATGAAATGTCCAGAGAAAACATGACCATCTCATCTGGAGAGATGGCCATCAGCAATTTTGAATTATTCCCAGATGGTTCAGCATCTCTCATCCTGTATCATTAAACCTTATCAGGTAATAGAAATGACTTCCTCACATATGTAGCTAAACTAATCCTGCTCTCCTATCACAGTGTGTGTATGTGAATCCTTTCTCTTTGGCTCTCCTGAAATCCATTTGTTAAAATGTTCTTGCCCCATAGAAATGCTGAATGGAGCAGCAGATAAACCGGAGGCCACCGGGATATTTAACTTGACATTTTGCTAGTTCATTTCATTTTGTCAGTTTTATAAACTATAGCACACTATACAACACAAAGAACTGCAACTATTATGCACGAGATGGGAAAGTTCTCTTCGTTTGTGAACTGCTAAGTACAAACAATAAGATGTAAAGCACAACATAAGTTATTTCACTAGGATGGTTGATATTTTAGACCTGGATATATAAATGGTTATTTTTTTGTTTCCATGGGACTCAGCTTATGATAAGGCTTTCAAGAAGCAGGGAAACATGAACTTTTGTTAATATTTAATAACTCTTATTCTGCTATTTGGTAATCAATTATTTTAGGATGCCTGGAACCCCCACTGGAGTATACATTTTGACATCTGCCAGATATTTTTTAAGGAAAGATCTTCTGCTTTCTCAAACACCTCTCATCATAATAGGTGGTGGACCACGAGCGCCATAACCTCAGGCTTTTTCTGGCATAAATGCTCAATTTGTTGGGGAATTCATTTATTTATTAAATGCCAAGGAAATAGAGATTAACAAAATTCTAAATGAGAGAACAGAGGAAATCAGTATATGATATAAAAAAGACATTAAATCATTATTTTCTTGAAAAAGTGCCTTTAAAAGTAGATATTGAAATTGGATTTTTAAAAATTCTGTTTTCAGAACTAACAGCGTAATTTATTATTCCGAAGCCTGAATCATGAGAAGGAGAATGCATTCTTATCAGATATAGGTCCATCTGGATTATGGGTTTGACACCTGTGTACTCATGGCTGATGCTTTTTGTCTGGGCAACCTTGAAGAGCTCACATTGCTAAATAACCTGTGGGGATGCAAAACCAATTCAAAAATACTGTTGATGACAACCACAAGACAGTTTTGACAGTTCCTTATTGTATGTACATCAAACATACATGAATTAAATAAAAAATACCTTCAAACATGCCTCTGTTAACTTTTCAAGAAAGACACAATCTCTATAAATGAGTACTCACAGCCATCCCATATATACTATCTGGACTGAAAATATCCTTCATTGCTGTCTTCCTTATTTCTCTGGAAGTCTTGTTGTAATGATATAATCACCCAAAATACAGCTGGAGAAGACTTTGATAACAACTGAAATAATCAAATGCAGTTTTTCCAGGAACAATTTTTACCATTGTAAAGAAAAATCCTTACAATGAACAAGCAACAGGAAATTCTTGTATAGATATTGTTCATTTCAGTAGATCTTTGAGAAAAGAAATTGTTTGGTGGAATGTACTTTTTATATATATGGCAGAGAAACAGAAAGACTAAAATTGGGAACTACTATGCTCAGGTTTTCTTCTATTTAAAAGGCAAAAAGGATTGTACTTTGCATGCAATTTCCCATATAGCTAGATCCTGACTACTACAATATGTGCTGATGGGAAAGATATATATAGACAAATGCGTACATACATACTGTACGTATGTATGTGTATGTGTATGTATATCTATTTGGTTTGTTCGGGTTTTCCCCATGTATTGAAAGTGTATGTTGGTTCAGTTTATTAATATTTATTTTATTATTTATTTAGTTTATTAAAAGTAACACTCTTGATACGCGGGGAAAAAACCCAAACACACCAAATACATATACCCATAAAAATATACGAAAACAAATATATTTATTTTACTCCCGGTTCTATGGGTGGGACTTGGTGGGCATGGCTTGGTGAGCATGTCAGGGGAAGGATACTGCAAAATGTACATCCCCACTCCACTCCTGGGGGAAAGATATTGCAAAATCTCTATTCCCATCCCACCCTGGGGCCAGCCAGAGGTGGTATTTGCCACTTTTCTGAACCTCTCAAAATTTCTGCTACTGGTTCTCCAGAATCTGTTGGATTTCACCCCTGCCTACAAAGGTCACAGAAAGTAACTTAACCAAGGCAAAACAAGCTTTTCAGCATTGTTAGAAAAGAATGAATTAGAAAAATATTTTGTTCAAATTCATCTGTAAAATAAAATACATCCAAAGAGCATAAAATAATAATTAAAATGTTTAATTGGTACTGCTTTTATAATTTCTTCATGTAGAAGGAAGTTTTATTTACTTAAATGTAAAATAGGGAATTTTAAAGCTATATAATATTAAGCAACAATTATATGAATATTACCTATTTTCTTATTACATAATGCTAGTTAATTGTATAAGAATGCAGCTAAAGAATTTCTTTGCAATTAGGTTAATTTATCTAAACTAGAGTTTCTCAACCTTGGCAACTTTAGAATGCATGGACTTCAGCTCCCAGAATTCCCCAGCCTATTTTGTGTGAGGTCCACAAATCTTAAAGTTACTTAAGATTGAAAAATGGTCTAAACTTTATGACATAAAGGACTCCCTGCAGATTTGACTCCGCTAGTCGTTGTCAACTATAGGGATCAATGCTCATCTCTATTTCAAGGATATTCTGCAAGCATAGTTCAAAGGTACAGTGATACCTCATCTTACGAACCCCTCGTCATGCGAACTTTTCAAGATACGAAGCAGGGGTTTAAGATTTTTTTGCCTCTTCTTCCGAACTATTTTCACCTTACGAACCCGCCACTGGGATGCCCTGCCTCCGGACTTCCGTTGCCAGCCGAAGTACCCGTTTTTGTGCTGATGGGATCCCCCTGAGGCTCCCCTCCATGGGAAACCCCACCTCTAGATTTTGCGATGCTGGAGGGGAATCCCAGCAGGGGAATCCCAGCATCGCAAAACGGGTGTTTCGCTGGCAACAGAAGTCCGGAGGTGGGGTTTCCCAGCAAGGGAAGCCTCAGCGAAATCGCAGCATCACATTGATTCCTATGGGAAACATTGTTTTGTCTTACAAACTTTTCACCTTGCGAACCTTGTCCTAGAACCAATTAAGTTTGTAAGACAAGGTATCACTGTATTTCCACAGTCCTGTGGCCAATATGCATCATGGAATGCTGTTATGTTCTCACTAAAATGGTACCTATTTATCTACTCATGTTTTCATACTTTTGAACTGCTAGGTTTGTGAAGAAGTCCACTGTTTCATAAATATTTCAATATATATTTCATAAATCAATGTTCATAAAACAGTTCATAAATATTACACTTCATAAACAGTAATGATAGACAGATATTCAAATTTAATAAATGGAATCTACCTACCTACCTACCTTTCTTTATATCTACCTACCTACCTATCTATCTATCTATCCATCCATCCATCCAGCTAGCTAGCTAGCTAGATAAAGGGCTGCTAAGAAATATTAGATATCAATGAATAATGGAAGAATCCATATGGTTTGACTCTGAAGTCAAATTTCAAAGAGGGCAGGCAACTACATGATAGCTATCATAATAAGTAAACAAGATTTACACAACAATATCATTACTAATGTTAAAGTCAACAAGTTTTAAAGGGCATTTTTTTTGGTGTAAACTATAATTCTATCAAGAAACACAAGGCTGTTTTCTTAATTATTTAGAATGCTTTCCTTACCATTCCAGTAACTGTAATTGTCTATTGGTTACACCGTGAAGAAATATATATGGGTAACGCCAGAGGGGTTTTGACTGAATATAAATCAAAATATGCAAGAGAAAGAGGCTACAGGTACAGGTATATGATAATTCAGAACCAGAGTTAATGAAGAAAAAACTCATTCCTGGTGAAAAGTGATATGTTGAATTTTAGGGCTTTTCTGTATTGCTGAGTGTAAATATTCTCCATGTACCCATCCATGAGCTGACAGTAAACAGAATTAGTTGTGAGATATCCTATCCCCATTGTCCATTCCTATCTCACATCTTTGCCTGTTACTGCATTGACCAAGATTTTCATCCAAGACAAAGGGCAGGACTTTACACTATTGGAAGCTTTTATTGAATAATGATGAACTAGGGATTTAACTGAATTTAAACATGCCTAGAATAAACATATATCCATCCTAAGATAAAATACAGGAAATAGTATAAGGGCAGACTAGATGGACCATGAGATCTTTTTCTGCCATCAATCTTCTATGTTTCTATGTTTCTAGAGAGGAAAGCTCAACACAGGTAAAGCTAAGGACAACTTGAACCTGTCATAGGCTGAAGAATAAGATGAAAACAACAACATGGGGCCATAACAAAAAATATGTTGCTTGTTAAGTGTCCTTATAACTTTTGTTGACTATAAAAAGAACCGGCATAAAAGTCTTTATAAAACAGTGCTCTTGAAGAATCCTAGTAGAGTAAATAACACCAACTGACAACAATCCTCCTATGATTCTCCTCTCAGCAACCAAAATATGCAAGCTTATCAATTTGGGGATTAGTCAAGACAAATTCCATATGAAGCCTGGCTTTGTCTAGCACATGCTGCTCCTGTACCAAAGTAGTAAGCAGCCATGTGGGAATTACATGGCTCTTTGGAGCTTAACATCTGCATAACCTTGTGCTATCAACAGCAGGGACCAGACAATCACACTTCTTTCTGTCCCTGTACTACGAGTGCTGTACTTTACAGGCTACTAAATTAATCATAAAGTCTGTGGGGTTTTTTAGATTATGGAGGGATCAGAAGAACAAGGTGCTTATTTTTTTTCTTTCTCTGTCTGTCTTTTAGGCTATTTTTCCAATTTCTCCTTATAATGGCTTGTAATGCACTTACTTTCTCATTCATTCTTTTTTCCTTGATTCAAGTTAGGAAAACCAACAGACTCCTGACTGGGTTAGCAAGTTATCCCTATCATACACATTTCAAAAGATCCCAAAAGTGTGCAAACATCCTATTACTTCTCTTTATAAAGAAGCCAAATCCGGACTGGATTTGAATCTCTAAATACATGAAATCCAGAAGCAAACCTAATGGAAATTTGGAAAACTGTGGTCTTTGCATTCATATAAAAATACACCAGAGTTGTTGTAACAGTGACATAGGTGGCATAGAAAAATAAGGAGTTCAAGTATTGTTTGCAAACATCAAGGGGAGCTTTGCTAATCAAGACATTTTATAGGTTGGTTGTTCCATAAGGCTGGGGATGCATCGCAACAGACAGATTTAAACAAGTAGAAAGCCCTTTGAGATTTTCTCAAAGTTCCCTCTCCTTTAATTTAAAATAATGCTCATGTAAAACTTGATCTGATTGTTCTATTTGTGCATCTGTAAAAATACTTAAGATCTATAAAGCAATGATTAACTAGAGCTGAGTAGCTCTGCTACTGACACCATACAAACTCTTTATCTCTGAGATCATAATTCACTGGTTGTCATCCATATTGTGGTTGAGCCCAGAAGAGATATAACACAATCTCCGCCATGTCATGTCCTATTCTGTCCTGTCTTGTCCCACCCTATGTCAAAATAGAGCCTTAAATAGCTCCTCTCAAGTATTCATTTCATCTCTATTTCCATCTTTCCACCTCCCTCATCTCACCCAATTTTAATGGTAGAAAACTACACTTCCATTTCTTGGTGGTTAGCTGCTACACTTCAATGGTACAATTTCTGAAACTGTGGACTATGAACAAAAAAAGAAAAGAAAAGAAAAAGGGAAAGAAAGATTCTGAGTGTGGATTGTGCAAATGACAAAAACAAAAAAAGAGACCCCATGCAAAAGCACTTCATGGAAAGGAGGCCTGATACCTGTTGGGAGAAAGATTGGTCATAGCTCTGCTTCAGGGGTGGGTTTCTTCCAGTTTGGACCGCATAGACCAAACTGCTAGCAACCCACTGGTGATGTCAGGATGGCATCATGGACTTGGTTTAGTTGGCGCTATTCCGTGACTGCCGCCATCTTTTAAAAATAATTTTTGATGATTTTTTAAAAGTCTTTCATTGTTTTTAAAAAGAAATATTTTTCATATATATATTTCAACAGATCATAGTCCGCATCTATTACATTTTGAAATTGCAATTCATTACACTATGTATTCAATTAGACTATATACATTCCGATCCATTAATAAAGATTAAAGCATAATATAATAGTGGGCATGAGTAATTTGATTCTGTAAAGAATAGATTTTAGTCTTAAATTGATTTTTCATTTATTCCTATTCCTATTGCCAAATGTTTAATTTTATTTCTATGTGCACCGATACTCTGTGTTGCTACGTTTTGTTTTTATTACGGATCCATTTGTGCCATTTATACCATATCTCTTTGGTTTCTTTTATTTCTTATTCCCTTAATTGCGTTTGTCATTTCATCTGTTTCCGCGCATTTGTAGATTTTTTAAAATGATTAGGTTTTCAGATGATTTTTTTTTAACTGTTTGGACATCGTTTCCTCTGCTGCTGCTTGAAAAGGGGGCCTCCCACCCAATCCTGGGTTTAAACTGATCTTTATTCCTTTGCCTGAAGCACAGCTGATCAGCTCCTCAGCTGTGTTTCGGGCCGATTCCAGCTACTGAGCATGCGCAGAAGCCAAATTGCACGACGAACATACACATGCGAACGGAGCATGCATGTTTGTGTAAAACACCACGATGCAAACAGGTGGCGAAGATAAGTGGAACCAACCCTGCTCTCCTTCCTGAATGGGGTTCTGTGCTTAACATGTGATCGTGTGAAAGTGAGAAATTTCTTCAGAGCTAAAGTTAAGGAGGTTTAGGCATGGAAAAGGCAATACTTCAGCACCTACCAAGGTCACACAAGAAACCTCTGTGGAGAGAAATTGGTAGCCTGAAAGAAAGAGAACAAGAAATGTGGGTGGGGAAGATTCACAGTAGAAACTGAAGCCTTTGCAGGCTTAATCCATCTCTGTAGTGATCTTAATTACACATCAATCTTCCCCGGCTGAAGGAAGAGATGAGAAAATGTGGTGCTTGGATTGAACATAAAGGACAAACCTGAGATGAGGGGGAAAGGAGAAGCGAAGGGCACACTTCATCCAGTGATTCACCTTCTCTCCATTGTCAAATCTTACTCGGGCTACATCTGCTGATAAGTACTGAGAATTGATACTAGCTCATGCCCTCCTTATCCATTTTGCGGGTTGCGAAATGCACATTCAGAGGAAGGTACTAGAATTCTGTTCTGCTGCCAAGGCAGATGACAACAGCATTTTATTGAGTCAGAGCTTTTTCCAGAAGAATGGGGTGTTTTCAAGCAGCAGCTGGTTGAATTCCTCACTATTCCTTTACCAACTTGACAATTATCCTAGTTTAACTTTATTCACTTGGGCACATATAGAACATAAAAGAGAGTGCAACACAAATGTCACACCAATTTTGACACAACAGACAGTGTCCCCTCTAATTTTTTTTTTGGGGTGGGCGGAAAAGTATAGTGTCTGAGTGGCAGTCCCCTTGGGATTGGGCGGCACAGAAATAAATAAATACATTTTTTTTTTAAAACCCACCCTGTTTTGCCTCAGAGAATTTTAAAATAAAATACTGTACTGTGTGTCTATAACAGTGAGCTCATAATAGGGCAACTCTATCAATATCAAAATCCCACTTAAATAGTTGAGCTAGTTTCAAACTAGATTTTGATTTTCTTTCTCTCTTCCTTACTCCCATTCTTTTTCTTTGTCTTTTCCCTCCTCTCTTTTTTCTATCTGTTTCTCTCTCTCTCTCTCTCTCTCTCTCTCTCTCTTCCTCTCTCTCTCTCCTTCCCTCTCACTCTTTCCCTCTCGGCTTCTGGGCAGGTTTGGAAAACTCTGAGTTGATGATGATTTTTAAGTGAGCGATTGCTCACTGCTCAGCTTAGAGGGAACTATGACAACAGACCAGTGTTGCTCTTTTAAAAATATTTTGATGTATAGAAGTGGGTAGGTGGATAGAGGGAGGGAGGGAGGGATAATTGATGGAATGTTTCATCTCCAATTTTTATTCATATATACAGTAATTCTGTATCCATTTATGGTTTATTTTCCTAAAGAAAAATTGCATTAACTATCCATGAAATGTGTTAAACCAAAGTAGTATGCCAATGCAAGAGTAATTGATAAAGCCTTGCCACCACAAATGAAGCTGCTGAATTTAGTCAACTCTGGTCAGATGGTGGAAAAGCTTTATGTATAGCAGTAACTGTGATGGGGGTGGCGGCAATAAAGACAAAGAAGATAAAAATTATTAAGGCAATATTGCAGCATCTCCCTATCATTTTCCTACACACACGCCCCAAGCCACCATAGTTTCTCATTGTGCCATAACTTTTATCATTCTATTTATTATATATTTTATTATATATTTCACCCATTATTCCAGATTCATTTATTATCCAAAAAAGGAAAACATCTACTGTGTTCTACTTATTTCAAAATTAGGCTTTTGCTGGAATTTACAAAATTAAACTCACTTTAGTAAGTAAAAGTGATTCAATATGACAAAGTCACCACAGAGATTTCTGTCTTTGCAGGACGTTTTCAACTTCACAACCCTATTATTTAGCCTGGCCATCAGGTCAGGGGTGGGTTCTAACTTACCTCGCTGCCAGTTCACTTCCTACGTCATAAACTTGCACCAGTTGTACAGTGCCAAAAAAAGAAATCCCCTCCCCCCAAAACAAGATGGCAATGCAAGCATGGTGCTGGAAAGTCTAGTGCTGCACATGCGCAGAAAGGAAGAAAAATGGATTTTTTTAAAAAATTTAAAAAAATTAAAATGATGACATCATCCAGAGACCCACATCAACAGAACCTGTTCTATGATGTCATCATGATATTACCAGTGGCTTGCTACTGGTTTGGGCAAATCAGAAGGAATGCACCTCTGCGTCAGGTACAGTGCATTATCTGCAGGTTCAGGACATAGTAACCTGAAACGGATTTGAATTAGCAGTAGAAAGCCAGAGTAACTGAGAACACCATGTCACTTTGAATCCCTAAATCAGAGGTCTTCATACTCGAGACTTGTGGACTTCAACTGGCTGGAACAGGGGTAGGCAAAGTTGGTTCTTCTATGACATATGGATTTCAACTCCCAGAATTCCTGAGCTAATATCATTGGCTCAGGAATTCTGAGAGTTGAAGTCCACAAATCTTAAGGTTGCCAAGTTTGAATACCTCTACCCTAAATGGAAATAAGGCCAGATAAAAATAGTATGGTTAAATCATAATAGGTAATCTTTGTTTCACGAGCAAGGAATACCACAGATAGCAAAAAGCATAAAAAGTCCTGGAAAGGGGAAAAAAATGTTTGAAGCAACTGATTCTATCTTAATTCTCTTTAATATAAAAGCAAGATATGGAAAAATGCTATCTGGGTTTCAAGATTCTGTTACTACGGTATAGCATACATCAATAAAATAAGGTTCTAGTATTGTTTTGTGGAATTTGTTTTCTGGGACGATCTACCTGACAAATTTAAATTTCAAGTGGAAGCTTTTGCACATAGAAGAGGATTTTACACTGGCAACATCATTGAACATATGTATGTCTTTCATGTTACCTGCTACTGATAAAATATCAGAAAAAATAGGGCTCATCCTATCATGTTCCTTTATTAAATCTACCCTTTTTGTAATGCCTGAACATGGTCTAAATAAAATAAAAAACAATGCATGGGAAACTATAACATCTAACTTCTGTAATCCCTGATCAAAGGAATTAAAGTTAATCTCCATAAAATCTCCTGGGAATAATTCTAAAGTAATTATAGAAATTAAGAAGCCCTTGAAGATCATTTACTAACCCTTCTGTTTGAAGCATTAAATCCAGAGTTAGACTATGCATATCAGTTGATTTTCCAGCTTTTCTGCACCAATAAGGATGGGCACATCATGTTTTCAAGTACTGGACTCCACAGAGTGAGCTGACTTAATAAAATGCCTTAAAGTCCTGCTTGGACAAAACATGTAAAGAATTCATACAGTAAAAATTCACATACAGCACCTTTTCCGCCTAAAGATCACCTCAACATCTAATGCATTTTCTCTGTAACACCGATATTAACAGATGGTCCTCTATAGCCCTACAAACCAGCTTGTAAGCACATTTCGCTATCTCTGTCTGCCATGTTCATCACTCTTCCAATAGCAGAGAATGTCATTTGAAGGTTAAAACAAAAGCAAAGCAGCAGTATATATTACTTTTGTTTATAAATAAAATGAGAGGAAAACAAAATGAAGGGAAAATAATTGGCTAAAACTGTCCAGGGAGGGTGAACAAAATGTCTACCAACCAAAACATTTAACTCGCGGAAATAGTGACTTGTGGTACTTTGCTTTCGATGTATGTCACTGCCAAGAGGATAATTCTGTTTCAAGAATTGATTAATAGAAATCTTTGATGGTAAGTAATGTGCCTATCAATTACAGGTCGCATTTGCCACTATTTCTTCTCAGGGTGAAGAAGAACGTTGCTCCAAAGTTTGATCCACTAAAGCTACTGCAGCATTTGTAACTGCGGCATTTGTAACCTGGGTTTGACAGCAAGGTTTGGCTAAAAATGCATAATTACTGCAACTGTTCTCCATCTGGATAGTGCCCAGAGGGAAGAAGTACACAAACAATTCCATATTCACTTTCAATTGAAAGCCTGAATTTAAAAGCAAAAAACCAACATAAACCTATCACTTATTCAAACACGCTTCCCCTCCTACACACACAATTCTCCCCGTGAATAATATGATCCTTCAAGTAGTTGGATAACTTGGCACTGATTATGGAGATTTGCTATGCCTTATGCATTTGATTTGGAAATGGATAAAGTTATACATGAACCTACTGACTGAGGACAAAGTCTAAATGAGCTTCTGATTCCAACACAATTCAATAATCGCCCTTCACTTCTCCTCAGCATCTAGAAAGTCGCATAGCAAAAATCCATGGTATATGGAAATTGGGATGTTTCTTCAACTTCCCAGTCTAACATACAGCTGGAGGTTTTCAAAGTACCCATCAAAGAAAGGCATGTCTAATTTTTTGAAATAAGCTAAAATTGGTTAGGTATTTCTACTTGTACAGAATTCTAACAAGTTCATTCAACAGAAGAGTAGATACAAGACAAAAGAGAAACGACAGAACAGTAAACAACAACATCCCGGGAGAACCAGCTACCAACACAGATGTCAGGAAAAGCCATTTGAGAAACTATGAACAAAGAACAGCTGTGTGCACTGAAGAATATCTGGTTGTGCTAAAGCATTGAGCAACGGATGGAGAAAAGGAGCATGCTGCCCTTGAAGCTATCTAGAGATTGAAAAAACAACCCCAAAGGATTATTTTGCACTTGCTTCTTCTGCATCGCATCATAACTCCTCAACACAAGAAGAGGAAGGAACCACCTGGGCAAAAACCAATCCTGATGCCAATTTGGTACTGATGTTTTACGGTAAGTATACTTGTACAGTGCCGCACAATATATAGGTGCAGAAAAATGTGTCAGGAAAACAATCCTATCCCACCCACCCCGTAAGAATAGTTAAAATAAAACAAATCACGGTTAAGCTTAACTCCTAGTAACTATATGGATGAGGCTACGTGATTCGTTACTGCCTTATTTCAAGCTACTTTCCCAAACTAGTTTAAAAACCTTGGCCAGTTTTTCAAAATCAATCAAGATTGACTGCTGGGGACCATGAATAGTACAAACCTCTCCCATTAGAGTTTTAGCAGCTCATAAAAGTTGAATTACACTCATCTTTATTTGTAGCACTATCAGACTCAAGCCTTTCCTCTACAACGGGGTGGGCAAAGTTAGCTTCTATGGCATGTGGACTTCAATACCAGAATTACTGAGCTAGCATGATTGGTTCAGGAATTTTGGGAGTTGAAGTCCACAAGTCATAGATGAGCCAACTTTGCTACCCCTGCTCTTCAATCATATCATGTGCCCGCTTTCCCTTCTGTCCTTCAGACTATACAGATTGAGTTCATTAAGTCTTTCCTGATAAGTTTTATGCTTAAGACCTTCCACCATTTTTGTAGCCCCTCTTCTGACCCATTCAATTTTATAAATATCTTTTTGTAGGTGAGCTCTCCAGAACTGAACACAGTATTCCAAATGTGATCTCACCGACGCTCTACACAGTGGGATCACAATCTCCTCTTCCTGCTTGTTATACCTCTAGCTATGCAGCCAAGCATTCTACTTGCTTTCCCTACTGCCTGACTGCACTGTTCACCCATTTTGAGTGTCAGAAATCACTACCCCTAAATACCTTCTCATTCCTTGTACAGCTTAAACATTCCATGTAGACCTACATAGGGGGAAAAAGTGTATTCTACTTCCATTTGTAAAACCAAATGCCTTTCTCCATATCTGAAACCAGTTTAGCCTAGTAGTGATGGCAAACCTATGGCACAGGTGCCACAGGTGGCACACAGAGCCATATCTGCTGACATGCAAGCCGTTATCCTAACTCATCTCCAATGTGCCAGCTAATTTTTGGCTCATCCGGAGGGTCTGGGAGAACATTTTTGGCTTCTGGAGAGTCTCTGGAGTGATGGGGGGGGGGAGGAATTTTGGCCTCTGGAACCTGGGGAGGGCAAAAAATGGGCCTACCGGGCCTATGAGAGGTTGGGAAATGGGCTGTTTTAAGCCTCCATAGGGCCTCCGGGGGGGGGGGGGAGGTCATTTTTGCCATCCCCATGCATTGAATTATGGGTGCACTTGCACATGCACAATAGCACACGCACACATGCTTTCAGCACCCGAGGAAAAAAAGGTTTGCCATCACTGGCCTAGTGGGTAGCAGCTAGGGATGTATGCCTTTTAAAGTGGCTACAATTCATAGTTATGCCAGAGTTTCCACAAGGGACTCCATCCTCTGCTATACCGGCGGAGTGGATGCACTCTGTCAGAGGCACATGGGTCGCAGTGCGCAAGGTTAAAACACCAGGCTAGAAACCAGGAGATTGTGAGTTCTAGTTCGGCCTTAACAATGAAAGTTGACTGGCTAACTTTCAGCCAGTCACTCGCTTTCTTTCAGTCCAATAACTTGCCCAGATTATGCCATTTTATGGGGGGAAATAGGAGCACCAAGGTTGAAACTTATTTCTTGCTCTCAGAATTTCATATTCTGTGCCTTGAAAGCTCAAGCTTTTAATTTATCATTGGACAGAGTATTGTGGCCATGATCCAAACATGCTTGGTTATAATCATTTCCTCATATCAAAGCTATGATACTCTTTAAATGTAGCAGGCTTTGTCTTGGCAACTGTCTGCCCCTGAGCTGTGCAACACTCCTGCCAGGGATATTAGCTATGATTTTTGCCTGCCTCATAGTACTATCATCTCCTTCTCCTTTTTAAAATCATAAATTAGTTAAGTGCTTGGCAGTCTTAGTTTACCCTATCCTCCCACAATCTCCCTTTCAACTGGAATGCCAAAGCATCATAATGGCTCTTTGTAAATTTAATTGAAATAAATGCTATTGACCCAACTACATTTGCAAGTAAATCTGGTTGGACTTTAGTCAGAGAGCATGTGTTTGACACCAAATTATGCTTAAGCACTGCAGGAAGAAAAATGGGAGCATGTACTCTATTTGATACTGAGACAGAAGGAGGACTTAATTAAAGGTTTGAAAGACACATCACAGAGTTCCAGTTAAAGATATCTGAAAATGGGAAGAAAACTGTCCCAGTCCCTGGAAAAAGCTCATCTTTGTGCAGAACTGCTCTTTATTCTAACTTGAAAACTATTCTTTTTGTTGTGCCTGTCACTGAGGCCCCTGGGCAAAGACAAAAGTCAATTCCTTGTGATGGCAGGGTTAGGGGGAGGGAAATAAAATAAAAATCCTAGTCTGGTTGCTACTGAAATTGCTATGAAAACTGCAATTGATTTAAATGGGAACTGGATTGGCCAGCAAAACAGAGGCTGCAATTACAGCTCTATCCATATCCTGTAAATTGTTAATCGATTCAGCACTTCAAAATTAGCCATGGGTTATAGAAAACCCAACCAGTAAAGCACCTGCTGAATCTGAACAGAATCAGCTGTAGCAAACATTACATTATTGTTCAGTAACAAAGCAAAATAACAGAAACAAGAAAATAAAGAATGTAAGAAATACTAGCTAACATCTTTTCAGCAGTTAATATTTCTTCATATATATATATATGTGAATGATGAGGCAGCAGCCATCTCGATCACCGGAACATAAAACTTTAATAAAACAACTTAGCTTTCGTTAGCGTGCTGCTAACTTCGTCAGAGTATTAAAATGCCATGGGAGACAATCACATTTATAAAGCATTTTAATACTCTGACGAAGTTAGCAGCACGCTAACGAAAGCTAAATTGTTTTATTAAAGTTTTATGTTCCGGTGATCGAGATGGCTGCTGCCTCATCATTCACACATATACCTGGAACTCGCATTTTTAGGACTATTCTTGATATATATATATATATATATATTTTATAAAATGGGTGTAACATCAAAAGGCAATACATTTGGGAAGTACAGATTTGAATCTCTGTTCGGTCATTAGATAACTGAGTTTCCCAAATCAATGGAATTGGGGTGGCACAATGGTTAGAGTGCAGCATTGCAGACTACTTCAGGTAACTGCTAGCTGTAGTTCAGCCAGTTCAAATCTCACTACTGACTCAACAAGGTTGACTCAGTCTTTCATCCCTCGGAGGTGGATAAAATGAAGACTCAGATTATTGGGGGCAATATGATGATTCTGTAAACCACTTAGAGAGGGCTGTAAAAGCACTACGAAGTGGTATATAAGTTTAAATGCTATTGCTATAACTAAGTGCCACTAAGTTTAGTCTACCCTCCTGACTGTTGGAATAACAATTCTTCTCTTACAATAAATCTTCTCTCCCTGGTGGGTATTATTTTCACAAGCTGTTCCGCGGTCTTCGGGTAAATCTTATGGTAACTATTTGCAACATCTACAAGAACTGGAAGCATTTAGTGGCACTACTCTTGATGTTGTCATGAATTAACTGGAGTAGTCCTCCCGTGAAGATGAAGGAATGAAAGAAAGTAATTGTGGAGTTTTCCTCTGCCAATACCGATGGAACTGGCACACAACCCACATGAAGAGATGAAACCTCTGACTTTGAAGGCTGGCAGATACAGGAGCTTTCATATGCAAGGCAACCTCCTAGCATGCCTGTTTGGAAACAGAATTAAAGGCAAACTACTAGAAATAAAGTCAACTGTGCAGCCAGTTTCCACTCGCTTATTCGACACATCACAATAAGTCACAATTTGCCTGGTTTATTGGGTAAATCACAAATGGCTAGGTTCAAATAACTTCCTAAACCACAAACAAAGAATCAATAGACTCGTATTTCTCATAAACAGAAATAAATAGCTCCAGTTTTGTCATATCTACTATTGTCATGATGTAGAATGCATATACCAAAGCAATCCGTTATCTCTTTTTCTACTTTTCTATCCTAATGACCCATGAGGTTTATTCAAATATACCAGTTACTGAAAATATAAACATATGAGATGGAGAAAGCGAATAACTTTACCCTCATTGCACACGACTTAGTCCATCCTTCTGATATCTGCATGAATAGTCTGTACTTGCAACAAACGTTCACATGTCCATTCAGCTATATCCAGGAAGATCTGTTCCCTCATCCTGAGAAAGATTATCTCTGAGATGGGAGCAGAGCCATGTAACTCAATGCCTGTTATTGATCAGCAGACTGCTTGCACAGACTTATTTTCACTAGTATGTTTCCCATTTGCACTTATGGATTTAGCTATGTGCGTATCCAGAAGGGAAATACAGTGATACCTCTACTTAAGAACGTAATTCCTTCTATGACCACGTTCTTAAGTAGAAAAGTTTATAAGTAGAAGCAATTTCCCCATAGGAATCAATATAAAAGCAAATAATGCGTGCAAACCCATTAGGAAAGAAATAAAAGCTTGGAATTTGGGTGGGAGGAGGAGGAGGAAGAAGAGGAGGAGGAGGACAGTCACTACCAAAGGAAGAAGGTGAGGTGAGGGGAATCAAAAAATTCCAAAACTTTAAGACAGCCCAGAAAAGCCCAAGATGGCCGGGATTAAAGGGGGAATGGCAGGAAACTGGTCAGGCCTTCATGCCACTCTCAAATTTCCTGGGAAATTTTTCTGGGCTCAGGTTCTTAAGTAGAAAATGGTTATTAAGAAGAGGCAAAAAAAATCTTGAACACCTGGTTCCTATCTAGAAAAGTTCTTAAGTAGAGGCATTCTTAAGTAGAGGTACCACATCCTGCTTACAATCTTTTTCGACTGTTGCCTTCTGGCAGAAGGTACAGAACAACTAGTACTCGGACCACACGTTTCCTGAATAGTTTTTATCCCAGAGCTATACTCGCACTTAACAATGAACTAAAGGGTCACCATCAGTGAACTGCTGGACAATATTACTCGGTTTGTCATGTAGATGGTTGACTGGTTTAGGGTGGGGAATTTGTAGTGGGTAGGATATTTAATTCTATTTTTTATTCTATTTTTATTTTATTTTTAAATTTACCTATTCTGATTTTATGTATGGTGGGACTGGTCTCTGGGTGTCACACGACTTTCGTTGCCAATGACAATTCGTTGTTTTTTGACAATGACAATAAATAATTTATTTTATTTATTTATTTACTATATTGAAATCAATCCAAGGCACATCTAAGCGACTTGCATCTAAGCGGCAACTATTTTCTCTAGCTGTTTCCCATTCTAATAGCCACCCTAATTTAAACTCTGGAGCCATGATGGTGAACCTATAGCACACATGCCCGAAGTGGCACATGGAGCCATGTTGCCTGGCACCCGCAGTGTAGCTGATTTCTCTTCCAGGATTTTGGCCCATGTGCACTTGCAACAATCAGCTAGCTTTTGTGCATGTGGCAGTGCTGGAAACTGGAAGATCTGGTTTTCCATTTTTCCAGTGTGAGCACGTTCACCGGCCAGCTGATTGTTGCGTGCACATTAATCGGAGGACTGGCCAGCATGCATGCCAGAAGCCAGAAGTTCATTTTCCGGCACACACATGCCCACTTGACAGTTTCTCAATGTCCCAGATTCCCCCTAGCATCCCGTCCCAGTTCTTCCCAGTTCCTCCCAACATTCCATCCTATGGGATTGGGCAGCATAGAAGTCAAATAAATTAAAAATTCAATTCAATTCAGTGCCGAAATGGTTCACCATCACTGCCCTAGAGAATCATGCCAGTATCCAGATAGCTACTATTCCTTTCTAGGGAGTTACAAAAGCAAAGTTTGCTGGAAGAAAGCAGCAACGATAGGTGCCACAAAGTGGCAGAGACAGAGCACCATCAGAAAATTCCTGCTAATGGCCCTTGAATGACGGATGTCATGAATTTTGTGCAGGTCACCCCATTAAAAGACAGTTAACCGTGAATCTGGGTTTTATCTGACTCTTATATAGAAGTTCACTCTCCTGTGTGCACACATACATGCAATTAGAATCAATTGAGAGTGAAAGTGCCCTACATCATGGCCTGGTGTCACAGTTCTCCATGCACTACAGGCTGAATATCTGCAGTGCAAATCTCCCCACATGATTTAGAACCATGGCTAATTAAGTTTCTAAATTGTGCAGAAAGTGTACATGCACTAAAAAGTCTCTCGGCTGCAAAGGTCACCCTGGCCAAATGAATTCATTCTCACTCATTCTCTCATGTGAATCTAATCACATGGAGTTGAAGTTTTGAATAAAGCTACGGAGCTTATTGGAGACGTCTTTCTTCCAGATATACAGTAACGTTGCCTCTTCCCCCATTTAAATCTAATCAGGAGAAAAACCACTTCTTTATTTTCTATGGCTTCTAATGCACCATCAACATTAAACAAATGTTGGAAAATGGAAGAAAGAAAACATATGATAGGCTTTTTCTTTCTAGGGCAAAAACAGCCAGAAAAGATTAAAAAGTCCTCTGTCCAGTTATGGGGCAGCAAAAAAACAAAAAACAAAAAAGCAACCAGAAAAGTTTTTTAAAAACCCTCTGTCCAATCATGCTGAATCATCCCCATTTCCTAGCTGAGGGAGCCAGCATTGTCCAAATACATTGTCTATGGTCATGTGGCTAGCGTGACTATAGTCTGAGGTATGTTGCTGCCTTTCTATTTATCCACTTCAGGGGTGGGTTCAGACCAGTTCAACTGGTAGTGACCTGCTACTGACATCATGATGACATCACTGAACTGGGTCGGTCGGTGCTGATCCATGGGTGCCACCATCTTTTTTATTTTTTTTTAATTGAATTTTAAAAAATGTTTCTTCTACACATGCACAGAAGCTAAATTTCTGGCACTGTGCATGTGCTGTCTCCCTACCTGCCAGTTGCTCGCTCATTCACTTTATTGATTGATTGATTGATTGATTGGATTTGTATGCCACCTCTCTCTGTGGACTCGGGGCGGCTCACAACAAACAAAACATATATAATAAAACAATTTGATCCAATTAATAATAATTAAAAGACTTTAAAAAAATCTTAAAAATTTAAACATTCAATTAACATTCACTCAATCAATAATTTATTCTAAACACATTCGTTGACCGGGGGGGGGGGGGGAGAGAGATCTAATGAGCCCAGGCCTGGTGGCAAAGATGAGTCTTCAAACTTTTTCGGAAAGCAAGGAGAGTGAGGGCGGTGCAAATCTCTGGGGGGAGCTGGTTCCAGAGATTTGGGCCCCCTACAGAGAAGGCTCTTTCCCTAGGCCCCACCAGATGACATTGTCTGGTTGACTAGACCCTGAGAAGGCCAACTCTGTGGGACTTCACTGGGCACTGGGATTCATGCGCCACAAGGCGGTCTCGGAGATAATCTTGTCCTATGCCATGTAGGGCCCATCCATATCATGTTTGCCCCACCTGCCTACCTGAGACAAGTCTGAGACCCCGCAGTCCTGACTGGGCAGCTTGCCTACCTGAGTTGCTACTGCCTCAAGGTAAGTTAACCTACAGATGAAGGCATGGGTGGTGGGTGGGTATGAAGAAATTACCAAGAGCAGAGTAAGTTTTGCAGGGTGCAAAATGGTGGCTGGTAACTATTGAGAATAGCTTTGCTATCTGCTGGAGCCCCCGGAATGGTTGAGGCCTTCTTTGCAGCCATTTTCCAGGCTTGCATAGACAGGGAAGCCTGGTGGCGCTCAGCTGAGGCTTTTCTTGTCGCCCCCACCACCACCAGTCCCCAGCCTTGCCCAGTTGGTTAAGCCACCTCAGTTCCATGACAGGCGATCCTACCTATCTGGATTGTCCCTATGTATCTCCAGTCCATCTTACCTTCAGCTTCTAGTCACCTTCTAGTCATTCCAGCATCAGTTGATCAGTTGATTCTGCTGGTAAATGGCTGTTTTTTGTTTTTCCTTTATGCATTTAATGATTTTTTTAAAAAGGTATTTTATTGTTAATGTATTCTGCTTCCTGAATTCTGTATGTTGTAGCCAAATTCACTGGTAACCTTATTAGGGTAGCCAATCTTAATCCATTCTAATCAATTTCATAGTCCCGGTTTGAAAAGTACTCCATTCAAAAATATTCCTTGGTTATATGAGCAAAAAGCATTCAGTTCCTTAACTCACTTTCTAATCTCTGGGCTCAAGTGTGCAGTTAATGCTCTTTCTCTCCTACTGCCCCTAGTTTTTTTGAGCTTTTACCCACAAAACTACATCCATGACTACAGCTGGTGGGAAAAAGGATGAACTGCAAAATTACAGTGACCTACCATCATCCCATTTTTTCAGTGGGAATGTATATGCAGGAAGAAAAAAATCTCTTGAAGTGTATGCAGGGATCACAAATAGGAAGAAAAGAATGTTTCGGTTGGTTGCCTTCGGTTGCCTTATTATTCACCATAATTTAATTTTAAGACCCACTGCTTAACCAGATCATACCTCAGGAAAGTTGCATCGGTCTTTTCCTCTCGATAGCTTTCTGGGGATAATAGATGGAGGGGGGAGGTGATCTGATCAATAATGATGTCCCTAAGAGATCACTGTTAAAAGCATGTAGTTTTTAGCAAGATTTTTTTTCCTGTTCATTGATATTCTGTTCCCCCCTGGCCCCTTATAATAAGACCAAATGGGCTTTTGACTGCATGCAAGCACTTATTTCAGGGTTCAAGAAAATATAAGACAGGGTCTTATTCTTGGGAAAACGTGGTAGCTTTACCAGTTTAATCTATCTGATGAATTGTTAGATTCTACTTCATGAAAGCATATGCTTCTTAAAAAGTTTTATTATGACTAATAATATATAAAATTCATGTTCACAACTCAAGAAGGTACAAATATTAATCATAGCTGCTCAGTTACAAATATGGATTCTGTGTTTATAAAGATTCTTTACACCCACCCACATACCCTTTCAGAAACAAAAATATTCTCATTTCCCTAAGTGTCACAAAGTTTAAACAGCTTAAATTGTACCAAATAAAGTATGAGTTTATATGATCATAAACTCATTATTATTCTAAAAGAAAATAAACATTTTACATGACATCATGCCATTATAGATTGTGCTAGCTTTAATAAATGATACAAGGATCTGCATTAATTGTATTGTTCACAGTTAACTACCGGTAACCTTTACTAGCATAAATGCAGGAAAGTAAGAGAGATTTACTATTTCCTACAACTACTTTACTGTTTTCTGTTGCTATGACCTCTATTTTATGATCGGTGGCTATCACTTCCTGGATTACTGGTCTCGGCTCGGCTCTCCTTTTTTTCCTTGCTGCTGCGTCTGTGCTCCTTGCTTTTTTCCTCTTTCCTCCTTCCTGGCCTCGGACGCGCTTCCCTCTCTCCTGCCCTGCTCCCCTCCAGCCTCATGCGGCTACTTCCTGCCTGAGATGCAAGTAGAATGCATAGGTGGAAGCAGCACTGGCAGCATTTATGCTTCTGGCAGCACTTGTTCACCTAGCTACCCAGCCTGAGGCAGGGGGCCGACTCAGGAAGGAGAGCATGGGAAACACGAAGCAAATTGTCACCCCAGTGAACGACACTGGTAAGGTTGTAAGTCGAGGATTTAACAGTTCACTTGAACGATTATGATCGTTCAAGCCACTCCCACCTGATCACATGGCCGGCAAGCTACTCCTACCCAGTCACATGACCATTAAGCCACACCCACAAAATAAGCCACACCCACAGTGTGGCAGTAAAAATTTGGCTGCCCATTAGTGGCTGCACACACCTATCCACCATCTGCACAAAGCTGAGGCATACTTTAATAAGGAAGAATGTATCACTTGGTTTTGTTGATTGATCCTTGTCAACTTTACAAACTCTTTGACAGTTCAGTCTTAAGATTCAGTGAATTCTACATAATTTTATTTATTAAAAGCCATCAATTTATTTTATTGTTATCCTTATTTTAGCCTTAATAAGATAATATCTTTACTGCAAAGGGTTATTATGCCTTCATTTTTTATCTAGCAAGCACCAAAGCTAGACAATTTAAAAAAAAACACCAAATGTGGACAATGTCTGGGTCAATATTTCTTCAAAACAGAATCTACAAAAAAACATTATGTGCATTTAGAAGATTGGAAAGTGGAGAAAGTTGATGACACTTGAAAATGAATTAGCAGAAATTGAATGTTGTAGAGTTCAAATTATGGAACTGCATTAAAGAATTTTTTCAAAAAATGATGCCAAATAAAATTAATTAAATATGTTGATAGTCATCCAATGGATCAAGAAAAACCACGGGGAAGGAGAGTATTGATTTACTTTATACTTTTTGCAGGCATTATTTCAGACACATACAGAAAAAGCCACACACCACACAATAAACCAGGAAATTAACCACTATATTTGTAATACTTTTATACAGCAGAGTGCAGAAGGGCACGGAAATGTCTGTCAGAACC